>NC_056743.1:549753466-550020966 GCF_019279795.1 Protopterus annectens | reverse complement strand
GAATTCTAAAGCATTATGATAAAGAAATAAAAAAGGAAATGACAAAACAAGCGCTAAAACAGTTGTATGAAAAATATAGAAAATGTAAAAATGATGGTATATAGACTTTTTTTTGTAAGGAAATGAAGAGAATGTTTCCCTTATTTAGCAAAAGAAGTAAAGATGAGATAACGAGGGATGGATGCTATATTAGATGGCAAGTGAGATACAAAATACAAACAAGAAAATCTGGCGGAGGAAAACAATTTTGTAGAAAAATGAAAGAAAAAGAGGAACTGGATAGGCAAGAAGAACAGAAAGTGAAAAAATATCTGAAAAAGTAAAAATTTTTTAAGAAATGATACTACAATAGAATGAATATTGAAGGTGATAAAAGTAGATAAGAATGAATCATCAACAGAATTAGGTGGTAAATATACAGATAGCAAAGACAGATAGATACCCCAAGGAAACAATGCTAAACACTGGAAGATATCCCTTTCTGGGACTCCTCAATAATCCCTTATGAAACCTTAATATCCTACCGATATACATCTGTACAAGTTAATGCAACTTATAGCCACACTAACTAGCTATAATAACAAGATTTTTAAACAAAACATTTTATCCAATGGAGCTCTGCCAGAGAGCCTAAATGATCACTTACCAATCGACACTCTGTAGCACCAAAACAATATGCCCCAAACACATCATTTCAGCATGGTAAGAAAATATACTATTTTTCATGAAGACACTTTTATTAATACACTTCAATACACTAATTAATACACTATATCTTCTTAACTGGGTATCACTAAATAGTCTTCCCTCAGATCATGCTGTTTAAATAAAATTCAAGTTCAATAAAATCTTCTTAGCTCTTCTAAACACACTACCCCCCACCCACACAAAACAAGTCAAAGCCAAACCTGTTCATAGATATCTTTGGCAACTACTCAACCCATGAAACGCATAGACAAATCCTGGACAAACAAGTGTAACAGCTCTTGCTTTACTAGCATATTACTAAGAAACCAAACAAAACAACTTATCATCAAAGATAAGAAAATCTATTACTCAACCAATCAAAATGAAAACACAAATCATCCAAATTTTTTTGTTGACCTCTGTCAATAAACTGTTAAATCCAGGGAAGGTACACAGCCAATACCAAATGCACAGAAAGAAAATGATAGCATAGCCAATCAATTCAATTTCCACTTTACGTAGACAGTACTACCATTAACTAACCAGAATGTTGATATCACTACTCAGTCAAAACCTTGCTTCACCATTTTTCCTTCCAACAAGTACCCCCAGATACCTGATATATTTAAAGCTGACTACAACAGCCCCGACAATCTAACTAGTAAATATCTTAAAGCAGTAGGTATGGCTATTGTCTATCCAGTCTCATTTATGATAAATCCTCCATATCTGAAAATAAATTCAACATGATATGAGAAAATCTTTTATTATTCTACTAAGAAAAGATGAACTCGATATAGAAGTATAGATTATTTATCATTTTATCTCTCCTTTCAGAATTTTAGAATAGTGTTTCCATACATGACATCAACTATTTAATACATAGCCAGCTTCTGTCTTCATCTTTGCACCGCTACCACCCTCATCACATCACAATTACTGCTTGTCTGAGTTGTGATAATGCTGTCAACACCTGTGTGAATGCTGGAAGTTTAATCTCCACCATCGCCCTAGTCTTATCAAAATCTTTTGATACTTTCTCCCAACAGAAGAAACCATTATATAAATTATTATCCTTAGGGCTGTCCAACTCATCACTGCAGTGAACCCATAGATAGCTATCAAACAAAGCTCAAGCAGTAAATGAAAAATAAACATTTCTCCACCTTATTGCCAGTAATAATTGGTGGCTAACAAAGATATATACTAAGCCCCATACTTTTCAACATGTTCATTGATGGCACAGCTGTAAGAAATACTATTGTAGTTCAATACACTGATGACTCGGCCCCAGTCTGCTCTGTCACAACTTTATCTAAACTCCAAGACCTTTTGCAGCAATCCTTTTGATCAATTTTAAAATGGGTAAAATATTTTCAACTACTTATAAGCCCTAGAAAAACAAATTACAGATTTTTAGCCCAAAAAACATCTCTACCAAAACAAAATTATTCACTATTGCATTTGCCAATGATATCATAGTACAAATAAAACACAAATAAATCATAACTGGGTGTCACCATTAATAACCAATTGAAATTTGACCTCCATGTATCACACATGGTTAATATAATACTTTAAAAACTAGTTACATACCTACCTAGTTGGCATAGCCAGAAGGCTTATAGCCTCTATTTCTTTACTGTCATTACTCCTCTGTGCCACCACAATCTTCACTAATATTTGAGTTTCACACCTCTCCAGACTTGAGCAGCTGTTTTAATAAGAAAGACAAATTTGTTGTGCCACTGCCTAGCACTCAGATAATTAAACTGGTTAGAACTGTAATGTCACCTAGTACTTTCTCAACTCGCTATAATATACAGACTTCTCTATAAGTCAGAGAATTGCCCACCTCTTATCAGTTTAATACAACACTATTTCCTAAGTAGAATTTTACACTATAAATTACTTAGTGACTTCTCAGGACAATTCAGAGTAAGAAGACAATTCCTTTCTCATGGACATTTTCTATAATCTCAATTATACTTAAAAAAGGAAAGGATAATAAGTTAGTTTCCTCATATAGACCTATTGCACTATTAAATGTAGACTATAAAATATTTAATTCCATCTTTGTTACAAGATTAAGAGATATAGTAGATAAATTACTTGATAAAAGTGAAGCAGTATTTATAGTCAATAGATTAACATACGGTAATATAACAAGGGTAGTAACTATCTTAAATTTAGCAAAAGGAATGAACAGGAAATTTTCCTTGATTAGATTAGATATAGAAATAACTTTTGATTCTGTAGATTGGAACTAATTGTTTAAACCTTTAGAAGTATTTGCATTTCCAGAACAATTTATTGGAATATATAAAAAAAAAAAAACAGTATAGAGACTCCAAAGCATATGTTAAAACTTGATCTTACATTTCTCCTCTACTATTTGCATTAGTTATCAAACCCTTAACTAATAGTATAAGAAGCAATTAAAAACTGGTGGATTCTCAATTAATAAGGATTGCCAATCTAAAATAAAGCCTTTTGCAGGTGATATTTTACTGACTACAAGATATTTAAATTATTCAGTTGAAGAAATAGATGCGGAAATTGAAAAGTTTCAAGACGTATTGCTGCTGAAATTTAATAATAATAAAACTGAAAGTTTAGTGTTAAATCAATTACTAGATAGTACATTTAAAGATAAATATAAATATAATTAGAAATTAAAATGGCTAAAACATTTTGGAATAAAAATCTATCAAGATCTGAGTAAAATTATTATTAATAATAAGTTTGAAAAAAATTGAATAAGTGTTACTTCTTATTAAAAACTGAAATAAATGAGTTTTTTTCTTTTTTCTTTTTTTTACTTGTGAGGATAGGTTTGTACTTATTGAAATTATTATATTACTTATGATAATATATATATATATATATATATATATATATATATATATATATATATATATATACATATACATATATATATAGATATATATATGTATATAAATATACATACATTATATATATATATATATATATATATATATATATATATATACACACACACACATATATATATTGCATTCAATACTTTTAATACTCAATGGAAAATATTTCAGGAGCAGATTATAATAAATTTGTATAAGTTTATCAGATATGTTATATTACAAATATGTACCAATCCCTTCATCTGGATAATAAAATTTACCTTAGAAAGATACTTGTTTTTGTTATTACAAAAAATGGAAATCAATTTCGGTTCCTACAGTCAAAGAATTTTTAAATTTAAAAATACTATGTAAAACTGAAAAAGAAGTGATCAAAATAACATCTATAAATCATACTAACACTTTTATTGGTTGGGATAGCCTTTAAATGTTGCTTTTGAAATGCCAAGACTCTTAATGTGTTAATTGTATAAGATTACTTTCAGGATTCAGTTTCTTGTTAACATTGTATAGCAGAATGTAATGTTGAAGTTCTTACTTTCTGTGTATATATTGTAAATAAGTTAAATTAATAAAAAAACAATTTTACACTCTAGTGAAAAAAATTGCAAGTCACTATAACTAAATCAAATAATACTACAGGTGACGCTCTGTTTTCCAGTAGTGCACTAACTATGCTGCCACATATTACTACCACTGACATTTTTCTCAGAATGTAAACTAATTTAAAACACAACTAAAACTTCATCTATAATATCAATGGATCTACAGGTGTATATCTCCAGAATAAATGCCACTTTAATCTTCAGCTTGACATATGATTAAATCGTTTTTCTTCAATAGAATCCTATGCCCATAATCAGTCTTTACCAATACCTAAATAGTTTTACAAGCATCTCTCAGGCATATATCTAGTTCTGTGACACTACTGTCCACCCCACTTCTAATGTAAACCTTATGACAGCCATACAGCCATCCATAATTATCTCTGAACCTGTTTAATTACCCCACTTTTTAACTCCAGTAGTAACATTTTCTTCCTGACTGAGTTCTTTCCTTCATTTCCAATTCTTTGAAATTCTAATCACTAATCCAAAAAAAAATCTATTATTTACTTGATAAACCTGCTAATATACCTCTTCAGATGTTTAGTGTGCAACATCTACTTCTTCTTCTTTCAGCTTTTAACTGTTAGGGGTCACCACAGTAGAACAACAGTCCACAGAATGATTGGCAGTGGAGTTTAATGGTGTCAAGTTGCCAGCCCGACACCCAACCTTCCACAGAAGGCACACACACACACACACACACACACACACACACACACACACACACACACACACACACACACACACACACACACACTCACACCTAGGGCCAATGTAGAGTGTCTAATCCACCTATAGCATGGGTTTGGAATGTGGGAGGAAACCCACACAACCACAGGGAGGACATGCAGGCACCCAAGCTGAGAATTGAACCAGGAACCTCTTGCTGTGAGAAGCCACTGATGACCGCTGCACCACTGTAGCTGCCCAATGTTTAACATCTATTAAATGTATAATTATATTTTTACCATAACAGTTTCCTTTATTTCATATGAATGTAATCTAACTAGCAAATGCATGTACAATTGCTCATGTATATCACTTAATATTTTTTCATGTATATTATTGAATGTCTGATTAAATGTTTGCACTATGCCAGAGCTTTTTCCTCTTTGGGCCTCAGTTAAAAATGAGTTTTTGACTAAATCCATTTGAACAAAACTGAAGAACAAAGTAAAAAAAAAAAAAAAAAAAAAAAAGGCAAAATAAAATAAAGTAAAATAATATAACTTTCCTGGATTAATTATCTAATTAATATCTTACCAAATACCAAGAATTAAAATTTTATCTCTTGAAAGCCATTCTTAACTTTGTAACCAACATTGAGTATATCACTTATGTTCTGGAATTAAATGAACCAACAAAATTTTGTAAACATGGCAGTAATACCATTTTTCTATGTCTCAGTAAGATCCAGGGAATGCTGGATCTACCAATTACAGTTAAAGTTACAGCTGTGCTATTATTTGTGTCTTGTTTTGAACATTTTTGGTGTGTGGAAAATTGTTTTTTTCACAGTTTCTATTTAGTGAACCAGAAATCCAAAATACAATCATCAAGGCTGATTCTACTATGAAATATAAAAAGGCACACCCCAACCTTCCAAAATGCTGAAAACAAATGCCTGTAAGACAGAAAGGAAAAAAGTTGACTTTCAGCTTTTTTGCAGGTTGGGCAAAATGCCTAGACCCCTAAAATTAATGTATACCAATTATGTGTTTTTACCAATTTAAAGAAGGGAGAAATCTCCATAAAAAATAAATCTTTGGTACCATGCTCTTATACATTCAAGCATCAATGATTTCTTATGGGAAGCAGTGGCCAGCATTGTAATGCTTTAGTTTTTTTTTTCTCCTGTGGGCAAATGAAACTCAAGGAATTTCATCTTGACAAACTGTAGGGAAACTGGCAAGGCTTCTTCCAGTTTTATCAATAAAACAATAAAAAGGCAAAACATTTGTAACTTGCTGGACTAATTATTTGATAGCTTCATACTCTGCATTTATATGATTTTTAATGTACAGGCACCAGTCCTTCATATAATGGCCAGACTATAGCTTGTAATCTAAGCACTGTGACTAAGTATGAAACAACACCAACAAATGGTTTAGCATTTTCTATTACATGCTTCTAGTCGTCTGACTTCAGAGATTTCTATGAACATAAGTAAAATATTCAACTTACTTTTAGATGGATTGTTTTAAATCTGTCAGATAATTGCCTGTTAGCACAACGTCTAAAACTCTTAGTTGTTACAAATCCACTTCCTGTGCCTTGGGCACAGACTTTCAGTCTTTCCACTTTCATTTGTCTTCTGTGTATCATTGAGCAAGTCACTTAACCAAACCCTGCTTTTTGGCAATTGGGCATTTGATCTCGGCTAATTAATAGCCTCTGGAAGTGCATGTAAAAACTGATGACCTTATAATTAGCATTTTCAATATATAATATGTTTCCATCCATTCTGAATACTTTTATAACAGTTATTCTCCTGTTGCTGGTTAATATGCATTGTGTTTAGTATTAGTGCATCACATCTTGTTGAGACATAAATCATTCCTTCAGAACCAAAGCTCGCAAGTGTTGTGAAATTATACAATTATAGGTATGTTGGAAATTGAGAATATTTACTTATAACTAAATAATAATAATAATAATAATAATAATAATAATCCTGAAATGTACTCCTTGTTTCTCCATCTTTTATCAATTTCTTCTACTAGCCTTTCCTTTCAGTATTTTGCTTGACTAAATAATTATATTTTGACAATAAAGAAAATTAAAAAACTGACTATACAGCATGCATTGTGTATTTTAGTAGCCGTTGATTTTCATCATGATGCTTCAAAAGTCATAATATGGTACTGCCCTTTATTGTTTTATGAAAAAAGGATTTACTGTTTTCATTTGGTGTCATATAAATGGTTGCTCTTTCATAGCATTTACAACATTTGCTCCTGTATTACACAAACATTTGCCTGGATTAATTGTAGTGGTATATACAATATAACACTGTTAATTAAGGTATACATTAATAAAATGCATACTTTATTTAAATTGTAAAAATAACTTGAGCTTCAGATAATAGGATGAAAAAATGTAATTTGCTTTTAATGTTTCTCTGATAGAGATCTGTTGGATTTTAGAAAAGAGGAAACATAAATATTACATTTCTAAGTAAACTGAATACAAGAACAATAATTAAGCAACAATTTTGTAAGGGAAGAATGTCAAAAAAGGCATTTTTTTCTTGGAAGTATTTGCACATGTAATTTTAGACACCAAGCAGACTTCAGAGAATTTTTCCTCAGGCAGATAGCAAACACCGGTGGTATGATAGTGAAGAGGTGGGTAATTGGGGGAATAGTCTTTAGTGATGTAATTAGTTGGTAGATTTTAAACATTTCCATACAAAATACTTTACCAGAAATGTTGGTGGGGCAAATTGTTGTAACTAAGTAAATAATTCTTTTGAGCCAGGATATAGACTCTGAATTATTTAGACATTTTAAGACCTTACTAAGTTTGACTGCCTTAAATGCATTTACTGGACTATGTAAATCAAAATCTAAATGCACCACAGCTGAAGTACTGAATATTATAAAGAAAATAAAGGAACTAATGTTTTTAGAAAATGAAAGGAACAAATGGCATAGAAATAAATATAATTCATGGGAATAATGAATGCAGAATAATGTTCAGGATTTAGAGTAACATATTGAAATGCAGCAGTCAAGCAATTTGTTGAATAGAGTGTATAAACATTGTTAAAAAGAAATCAGATATGCATGAAAATGGCAAAGGAAGTATTACTATAGTTTGTTTTCTGTTCTGTTACTGTATATTCACCTATGTTATTTAAAAATTGTGTTTAATAAAGATGTTTAACAAACAAAGAAATAAGTATTTATTATTATTATTATTATTATTATTATTATTATTATTATTATTATTATTATTATCATTGCCATGATTCATAGTCAAGAGTTATAGGTTTATTAAACTGAGTAAAGAACACCAGCAGTTAAAGCATCTTCAGATAATTACTCTTTTCAAAAAGCCTTAAAGAAAAATGCATCTATTTTGAATAACATTAATTAACTTAACATGTTTTCAGGATTATTAACCTCATCTTTCCTTAAATGATTAAAAGAGGCCAGCTCCACAACTATGTATATAAATGTGCAAAGGCACAGAACAAACAAGTAAAGTATCTCCATAAAAATGTAGGTGTATTCCTTTATTAGCAAACTACAATGAAATAAACCTACTTTAAGACTTAGAAACAGGAAATATTATACAGTTATAAATATGATATCATCCCATTTTGCATGGCCCATTTCTTGTGTTTAAAAGTTTAATTAAATTCATTGGAACTAAGATGACAGAGACATGTGAACTCAACCTGGACTAGTAAGGAACCTGAAAATATGTAAGAGATGCAAAAGAAGATAGCTACTGATGAACAGAATAGTATCTTAAAAAATTGTAGTAAGTAGGTAAGGAAGGCTATAAGGAGGATAAGAGGGCTTTGCAAAAGCGAAGGGTAAAAATGACCAAAAGATAAAGGAAGAGATCACTAATAGAAAATACCAGGTGCTTATATCTAAAAAAGTATTGCACTATATATATATATATATATATATATATATATATATATATATATATATATATATATGTATATATATTTTTTTGACAGCTGATTCTTTTTTGATTATCTTTTCTCTGTTGCGGTTAGAAAATAATCTCCCTTACATTACTTATCCAATGTGCTTTCTCCTCAAGCTCCCAAATATTATAGTATAACTTTATTCTTTATTGATTACACACATCATTAAATAAAACAACACCTGTGGCGTGTTCCTCACTAAGTTTGAAAACTACCTGAAAAGACTTTAATGTTTCCGCACCAAAAAGTCTCTTTTCCCAGTACCCTTAGTTACTCTGATTAAAAATCTTGTCATGCTTTTGAATCTTATATTAGCACTTGAGGATGATCTCTGCTTAGCCTTGTATGCTATGGATGACTCAGCTCTCTGTCAACTCTTTCAACTCAATAAGACCTGTAGTAAAGCAAAACCTGCTCTGGAGACCTATACCTGCACTATCACATCAATATCCCCAAATAGTGCAGCAGTGCATTCCCATTTGTGAAGCAGGTTGCCCTTACGCCAAGCAGAGGTTTTCCATATCAACCTTTAAACCAGATCTGGATGACTGGATGATGATCACAGTTATTCACCTGGAATATGTATGAAAAAAACTGCTTTGGGGGTAGTACGTGGCAATGAGTCTGAGCTTCTTCGTAGTCTCATTGGTTGTAAGTTATTGAGTGGATCAGAATGAAAAAGAGACTCACAGTGAAGGAGTAATACTTGGTGATTTAGTCTTATGACATGGGGAATGGCAATTCTGTCCTGGCATCATCTGTGCAGAAATCTATTACTTTTATATATATTTTTATTTCTCAGTCTTTACCAAACTTTTTCTTGGTCAACTATGCTAAGCCACTTGTGTCATAAAACTCAGCCCTGTTCAATCTTCTTCCCCTTTATAAAACCAATGACTAATCAAATGTCTACGTCACATAAGTAGGAGTGAGCATCAGGGTGGGTTCCTATTTCATTACTTTCCCGAATTTTGGAACAGGCTTCCTCTATAACTCAAACAAAGTAGCCCCCTATTCACGTTCCATGAAAATCTTCATGACTAGATAGGTTGTCATAAATGTACCTGTTGGACTGCCAGTATGGCCATCAGTGAAAACATGGTGGGCACAACAAAAGCATGTAAAACCTTTTACTGAGGTAAATTATCCTGATAGGGTGCTTATGATTAGTTGACAAGTACCTGTCTTTGATTGCCTGAACAGTAAATAATTATTCTCATTGCAGTGTACTTGTGGAAATTGTTGTCATTAAATCAACGTATCTATTTTCATCACTTCAAACAAAAAAAAAAAAAAAAAAGAAGGAAAATAGAAAAAAGAAACAGATTTAAGTATTTTCATCACATTTTCAAAAAACATACTGTGCATATTGTACATCCACACACGCATTCCTTTGGAAGTGCAACACAAACCTTAACAGGAGGAAAAATATACAAGTTAACTGGTAATTTATTCTCAGAATTAGCTTGCACCAGACTAATTTTGTTTCTGCCAGCTGCAAGATTGTTTGCTCTCTGAATGATTGAGGTCCCTTCTAATTCTGATTGGCATGACTTTTTTCTCTGCTCAGTTCCTGCTTTACATAATTTCATTTGCTATGTAAAATAAGGATGCAGTGTTAATAGACTTGAGAGGAACATAAACCTGACAGCCCTGCACACTTTGGCAGTGGAGTGCTCCTTGCACATGAATTCAGTACAGCTGAAGTTGATGTAGAATATAAAATATCAGCAATAGCCTATGCTTATTGGCATGATATTTTTTCATCTGCTGCTCTAACGATTGATTGTTAAGTGAAAAATGAAGTATACATGTGGCAGTGAGGTGCATTTTTAAAGCTCATAAAAATGGTATTTAAATGGCTCTACTGATACAGAGTTATCATATTTTAATATCAATTCAAATTCACTGATTACTCATCACAATGTGCTATGGTAACACATCACATATTTTAACAGTCATTGAGTGGAAACTAATGATTTCAAGAATGAAATTCCTGCTTTCAGAATACTCTGCAAACACTATCATATACAACAAAGTGTTCCAGAACATCTGTCTTTACAACTGTGATTTTAAACAAACACTTCATTCAGAATTTATATAGTTGCCAAATACCTGCCAACTCTAAAACTGTTGCATTTAGTGAGCTGGAAAATGCATTACTAGAACTGGCATCTGGGAAATTTATATAACCAGATACAGTTTCTCCTCTCATGATGAATCCCAAAAATCAGAATTTAAGTGTAATTCAGCTAAGCAGCTTAACAAATATTTAGTTGTCTATGAGCCCTGCTGCAGTAGTTGGTCTTTGGCTTTTATATTTTAACATTTATAGTGCAATGTTATATTTTCAGACGAGGTCATAAGACATTAGATGAAGCAGCTAGCTTTTTTTGTTTGTTGTCTTTCTCACTATTCAATATGACATGCTGATTTGCTTATTTCCGGAAGGGTGTTCATGAAATTTGTGTGACAAGGTGGAGAACTTAATTGCTTGGTTGAGACAGCCTCACTGGGTATGGTAATGACTGAAGATGTTATGTGGTTTGTCAACCTGTAGTGACTTATTCTATTCAAACACAGTCAACAATTAAATCCCATATGAAAATAAAAAGATCTGGTTTTCACATCATCAAGAGTTTTCATTGTTTACTCTTGAAGGGTCATATCCCAGAGCAATAGATATTCAGGTGACACAGTGCACTGAGTCATCAAGAATGTAAAGAATATATCCTATAATGAAAGAAGGTTAATGCATGTTGAACACAAATTACAAGTGTAGCAAATTTTATAGATAACATTTTACAAGTATTCCAATTTCTTAAAAGTTGGAAGCAAGAATTTTTAAGGAACTCTAAAAAATATAGAGCTACCAAAGGATCTCATGTGTGGAAAATCTGCAGCAAAGGTGGGAACAAACTATGTACTTGTAACTTTATTGTAAAATACTTGCACACCATGATACTGAACCCTTGCTATGTTATACTGTACGCAACATCACTGTTAATGAACATAATGATGGCTAGATTCACATGCTACTTTACATCTAGAAGTCATGTGATATGGATGTGCAGGTATGACCAGAGTCTCTACACTTCCTACAGTGGTGGTCCATGTTAGAATAAAAATGTCAGTGACACTTTCATTTGTTCAGCATCATCCTCTCATTTCAGGTGTCCTGTTGTCTTGTACCACCAGAGCACATGAACACATGATGCCAAAATGGTCATTCAATTTCATATAGCCTGGCCAGATTAGATTACACATGAAGGAAAAATAAGAATATATATATATATATATATATATATATATATATATATATATATATATGGGTCAACGTCAAAAGAGCCAAAACCCATATAATCAAACCATACACATTGCTGAGACAGTGTTGCTGAAACTATATAAGAATGAAAATTTAAAAGGATAAATCCCATATAACAAAAAGAAGTTAATGATGTGTAGTCAGTGGCAGCACTATAAAATAGATATAAAATTGCCCTTTCCCTCAATATAGTGTGATCTCAGAGTTGGTATATTTAATTAGTGAGGGTGTGGAGGGCACAGCACTTCAAATGGGGGGAGCAAGGAGGCTTGTCTCCCTGCAAAAATGAAAGATAAAAAATAATTGAAGTCTTTTAATTACCATAACATGACCAATTCATTTGTGAATCACTGAGGGTATGTGCAGACCAGTTTGCGAGGTAAGTTTCTGATAGAAAGACATAGTGTAGGAACACAACTGAGTGGAGGTACTTTGCTGTTATATGGGATATGGCCTTTTTCAATTTCCAGTCTTATGTGGTTTTGGCAAAGTCGTCTCGGCAATGAGTGATTCGGTTATATGGGCCTTTATTGTTTTGAAATATATATATATATATATATATATATATATATATATATATATATATATATATATATCTATATATATATATATATATATATATATATATATATATATATATATATATATATATATATATATATATATATAGATCTAGATATATGTTTAAGAATGACTGATACAAAGGCAAGAATCAAAAATGCCTTAAGTATAATAAGAGGCAAAAAATAAATTTTGTAAAGCAGTGTATATTAGTAAGGTGTTGTTGCCGTTCATAACCCAATATGTGTGGAACTCACATCCCTTGTTAAATGCAGTGTTTTGCTTTTCATATCTGAGATGAAACCAATTAACTTGTACAAAGTGCTAAAGGTATGGCTGGGAACAAGTATGCACAATCACTTCACTGACAAACAAATGAATTATTTCCCGAAGCAACTGCTTCAGTAGCTTGGTTAAGGATACACAAGCATTAAAGTGACAAAAAATAAATTATTGTGGCCAGTGATCCCTTCAGCAAGTTGTCCAAGTATGAACGAAAATGAAACTTTTCCTTAAGTCATCTTTTCAGTACTATGTCCAAGTTTGCAAAAGCAGCAAAATGAAACATTCCCATACTGATCTCTTCAGCAGTGAGTCCAAGTTGCCACAAGCACCAAGATGAAACATTGCTTCCAGCAATCTTTTCAGCAGTTTGACAAAGAATGCATAAGCACTACAATTAAACCTTCCCCAAGCAATATCTTCAGAAGTACGTTAAAGTATACACAACCACAAAAATGAAATATATCCCCGCTGATCCCTTCAGTAGTTTGTCCATGTAAGCACAGGCACCAACATTTAAGATTTCCTCACTGATCACTTCAGCTGCATATCCAAGTAACAAAATGAAAGATTTTGTCACCAGTCCCTTTGGTAGTGTATCCAAGTTTGCACATGCATCAGAATGAAATTCTCCCCCCAGATGATCCCTTCAGTAGTATGTCCAAGTATGCACAAGCATGACAATGAAATATTCCCACAAGCGATCTCTTCAGCAGTATGTCCAAGTATGTATAAGCAACAAATAAAACATTTCCCCCACTGATCCCTTCAGCAGTGTGTCCAAGCACCAAGATGAAATATTTCTCACCTATCCCTTCATTAATATATCTAGGAATGCACAAGCACCAAAATGAAACACTTTCTCATTCACCTATTCAGCAGTATGTCTAAGTATGCACAAGCACTTCACTTACTCCAAATGAAACATTCCTGCACTGACCTCTTCAGTAGTCTGCCGATGTTTGTAAAAGCATGAAAATTAACCATTTCCCCAAGCCATCCCTTTGGCAGTTTGTCTAAGTATGCATGTGTACCAAAATGAAACACCCCCACCAATCTCTTCAGCAATATGTCCTAGCATCCAAAATTAAACATTTCCCCCAAAGGGATCCTTTCAGTAGAATGTCCAAGTATGCACAAGCACCAAAATGAAATACTTCTCCATCAATCCATTCATCCAGTCAAGCTCAACATGAGTTTCTTTCCTTGCTGATTCTCCCAAGGTCATTCCCTTGGCTGTGGTGTCTCTAGTTAGTAGGTTACAGACAGTGGGAATCTTGTTCATCCATTCATGCACATCACTAATTAGATGAGGCATTTGGCTAGCTTAACAGTATGCACAATGACTTTACTGACTCCAAATTAAACATTTCCCCCAAGTAATCCTATCAGCACTCTGTCCATGTATGCAAAAGTATGTACTAGATACCCAATGATACATTTCCCCCCACAATCTGTTCAGTAATCTTCACATGTATGCACAAGAACTCCACTGACACCAAATTAAACATTTCTTCGAGTGACACCCCTCAATAGTTTGCCCATATATGCACAAGTACTTCACTAAATATAAACAAAACATTTCCCCCAGTAACCCCTTCAGTAGTCTGCCCATGTATGCACAAGCACATCCCTGGTATGAAATGAAACATTTCCCATTCCACTCACAACTCTGTATACCCCTGTTAAATGGTTATGTATTACCATAGGTTCAGGGCCAGTTACACATTAAGTACATAGAAGAGCTCAATAAGGATTCATCTCTATAAATCCTGCTGATGTACAAATGTGTAATGCTCCTTATCTACATATCAGCTGCCCCACTATTGCTTATGCCTTAAGCATATTATGCTTTTGTGCTAGGTGGATGTTTCTAAAAAGGCTCCACATTTATGTATTCATCCTGAAAATCTGTGATTTACATAACCATATAGCTTCAATCTTTGTGGATTACCTCTATGAAAATGAGAAACATTGGACTATGAGTACTGGCTATAATGTTGGCATACACCTTTTTTTGTTTATTTTGATATATATATATATATATATATATATATATATATATATATATATATATATATACTAAAAACCTCTGCCTGACTACACTCTGTTTCTCTCAGTCCCATGGGTGTCCCTCAGTAGTGTGCACAACTTCCCTTAAACACATTCAAAGGTTAAAAAAAACTGAAGAAACTGCCTGCATACAAGAACATAGAGAGCAGAACCCTGTACAAACCAGTAAAAGCTACTGCAAGTCTTACTTTTATCAACATGCCGTGAGCAGTGCAGGTCTATTATAATCTTCACTCTGTGATACTTCGACTGATTCTTCTGCTGTGCACACCACTGGACCCCCCTTTTCCTCCCATTTATTTTAACAAAATAACTACATTTTTCCAACGTGTTGCATTTATTTTATATTCTTATATTTTATTTTTCTTATTTATTACATTTATTATTTTATTCTCCCATTTATTGTAGCAAATATTTACAGTTTCCAAAAGCTTTGCATTTATTTTTTATTCTACTTCCCTTATGCTCTACTAAATCTGCTATTGAGTTCACATAGATAAACAGACACCTTTAGGTACTGACCTGGGCAAGCTGGTTGATTGCTTTTCTCTTCTCACAGCTTTCTTCAAGTCCTGGTTCATAGCCCCCCCCTTTTTCGTGTTCTCCTAACATAATTCTATTCCATAATTCTGTTGTAAGTTTCCTAGCCCTGTCAAACCTGTTTTCCCACAGCTTTCTCCAAGCCATGTCTCCTATCCCTCCCCTTCTCTCAGTCTCCTAACATAATCTTATTGTAAGCTTCCCAGCCATGTCAATCCTGTCTATAACCTCCCTCTTCCTCTTGAGAGTTTACCTTTTCCTCCTCTGAGCTGTGGCACCATATTTAAATACTTCAATTTGCTCCCCCCTCCAGATGCCCTACCTTACTGATAGTTTTGTTTCCAGATAGCAACACTGCAGCTGGTTTCAGCCCACTCTGTTTGCCCTTCCTGTGCTCGGGCTCACTCCACTCCTTTGCCCTACCCCCATTCCCACCCACCGCACATCAATTACATTTATTCTTACTCTAGCTACTCCCCCTACCCACCACTCAAATATCCCCCTCAAATTCCCCTCTCATTACACTATTAGCCACACCTCCAAACAAACTCACACATACCCAACATCTTAACTCACCTCATCATTACCCCATCAGTACAACCTGTTCTCCACCAACTCATACTAATTCTCATCCTTTAGTCACCCACATCACATACTACAATGTCCATCTCTAGTTTCACTGTTCTACTTATCTTAATACTCTCTTTCAATATCCTACTTCATCTAACCTCTCTACATCATTCTTCTACCTCTTCCTCCCACTGCCCATTATCCTCTCTCCCCGTATAGTCTGAACACACCACTTCCTTCTCACAAATTTCAGCCAGCCTTTACAACGAAAGCATATTATTATGTACCAGAGTACAAATCCTCCCCCATCACCACAACAATAATATTTTCTCTCTAAATTATCCAATCAAAGTAAAATGGAAACTAGAATACACTACTGCCCCATATCCTATAACAAACCTGTTGCTTTGCAGGGACATACAGCTCAAACCAGGTCCTATCACTTCTCCTCTCAACCCTCCAACTCCAAGATATCAATAAACTTCACTACAATTAACCTAAAAAGCATCAGAAATAAAATACATGACTTCCATGCATGGATAGCCCACAACAAACCTGATATCATTGCTGCAACTGAAACATGGCTAAAACCCTATATTAAGGGCACAGAATTCCTTAATCAGATATCGCCTGTCTTAGGGCCAACAGACCCCAAAATAAGGTGGAGGCATGTCTTTTACTATTGTCCCATATACAAAATCCATACAGTTCACCACAACCAAACTTTTAGTTTCTTTCCTTAAAATGAATAATTGCAAAAAACATCTGTGTGATATTCATTTACATTCACCCAGGCAATAACATCCCAAATCTTGAGGAAATCCTTGCCTGGGCATCTACTAACATAAAAAATGAGACCGTCATACTGGGAGACATAAGTATCAACTGGCTAGACATATCCCCACGCCACTCTAACTGGAATATAGTTAACACCATAACCAGGCCTAATAAAATTAATACTAATTGGTCAATCCTATACTGGATTTTAGTGCCCAACACAAATAAGATCATGTCCACTGGTATACTCTCCAATAGTATAAGTGGCCACTTACTGGCCTTTATACAACATGAATGTACCACAACAATTAATAAACATTGTACAGGGTTACCAGAGATGAATCCCAGTTATGTCCATCTAGCTTTAAACAAAGGTTGCTTAGCATCACTGGGATGTACTAAAATCTCTCCTCCTTAATGACGCAGTTGAGTTATTCAACTCAACTTTCCTCAGCATACAAAACAATCTCGCTCCCCTTAGACAAAAGAGAGTAAAGACCAACCAAGCCAGTTGGCTAACAAGATCTATTAAGGATCTCATGCAACACAGGGACATATCATGGAAAATCTGGCAAAAAAACAAAAACTCATCTGACCTCGCCCAATGCTAACAGCTCGGAAACCAAGTTCACCACCTAGTACTACAAAACAAAAAAGAACACTACCTTCCATTACAAAATCAACACAAGCAAAACCCAAATAAATTCTGAAGCTCTCTCAACTCTTTATTAAACCCAGGCACTAGTAATAATCCTTGCCAAGACCCAATAAAACACCCATTGAAATTGCTGCAACCTTCAACTCCTATTGCATAGATACCATAGCCATTCTAACTGCTAACTTTCCCAAGACTAACTTGTCCACCGCAGACCTCTCCACAGCTAACACCAGTACACCCACTATCCCAACTTTACTCTGTCACCTATACCCACCTCGACTATTAAAAAAATGCTTCTAAAATTCATATCATGGACAAATGCCCCTGACAATATACCTGCCAAATGCCTGCAAATCTCATCCAACTCAATCACTTACCCTGTCAACATACTTCTTAACAGATCTATCCAAGAATCCTATATGCCCATCATCTGAAAAAAAGTTTATATCCTCCCACTACACAAAGGGGGCCCCAACATAGACACCACCAACTTCTACCCCATCACTATACTATCACCCATCTCTAAGATTCTAGAAAAATGTATTCATTCTTAACTTCTTCACCATCTGACTCACAACCACATCCTCTCCCCCACCCAACCTGGACTTAGGCCAGGACATATTACCACCACTGCCCTCATATCCTTCCTGGACATTGTCAACCAAGCACATGATGCTGGTAAAATCATATCTTCACTATTTGTTGATCTTTCTAAAGCTTTCAATATTATATCCCACTATCTCATTCTAATAAAGCTCTCTAACATAGGTACCTCACCTCAAACTCTAAACTGGTTCATTAATTACCTCACTAACAGTCAACAATCAACTAAATGGCAGAATTCTTACTCCCCTTTCCTAAACACCACCACTGGTGTACCTCCAGGCTACATTTTAGGCCCACTTCTGTTTAGCATATTTATCAATAACTTCCACACCACACTCTTTCAAGGCTCAGTCATCCAGTACACAGATGACTCCACTATCATCTGTACTGCAAACAACTCCTCAGAACTACACCAATTCACCCAAAATGCCCACACCTCCACCAGATTTGGATGTCTAATAATCATCTTGACTTGAACCCTAGCAAAACCAAACTAGAAATTGTTGCCCCCAAAAAGTCCACACCCCCACAAAAAGAGAACTTCACCATTCAACCCCTAAATGGTACCACCATTGACATTGTACCTGGCACGAAACTCCTAGGTGTCATCATAGACGAAAACCTCACATTTGACCTGCACATCCAGTCCAATATCAAAAAGACACATCAAAAGCTTGGCACTTTCTACCAAAACAAACATCTACTTAGTGCATCAACCTGACTTTCCCCTTGCCTCTTCTTTTCTATTACCCTCTTTTTTATACAGTGCCCCCACCTCACCAACAGTCTGTCTTCTTTAAAGTCCAAACTTGACTCATGCTGCAACGAAATTGCTAAGTTTGTAACTAATGCCGCCTACTCATCCCATCACTGCTTATCAATGCACAACCTAAAATGGCTTGAACTCCCCACCTATCTCACCTTTATTCAATTAACTACAGCTCACAAACTCATTCATAATCCATCCATGTGCCCTGCTCTATCTTCTATACTTACTTTATACCATCCTTACAGTCCACTCTGTTTCAACAACTAACTTCTTGTAAATGTAGAAAAATCCAAACTTTCAGCTGGCCAGATGCTATACTCCTTTACCATTGCAAAACTTTGGAACTCCCTCCCCCAACACTTTGATCCACCCGCTCAGTAACCCTCTTCAAGACATCTCTGAAACAACACCTCTCCTCATGCTGGCTATGCACGTGGGCTAACACGACATCTCATATAACCTGACTTCAACCATCACAACTATTTTCACTCCCACTCTACTCATCCTTTCACATCCATCTGGCTTTTTACATACTCTGCCTCTACATCCTGTCCACTTCCATCTACTACTAACCGTCATTGTCCTACCATTGATCCCTCCTGTCTACTTTCTTCTCTTCCTTAACCCTTATAGACCTACCATTGAACTAGGTAAGACATTCAGGTACTCTTGCAGCCTACCTTAATATCATACCACCACTTATATCTGCAACAATATCCACCGACTTTGCTGATTCCTGCAACAGGACTCATATAGCTTATCACTCAGCTATTATATCCCCTAAATGTTTGAAAAGCTTAAGTATCTAGTGTCTAATTAAATCCTATATCTGCTTTGTACCCACTGCATGAAATGTCCTATATAAATTTTGTTTAGTGTTTTATTGTAATTATTTAAGAAATATTGTTTGAGAAACCAAAGTAAAAGAATATTTGAAATTAAATTATATTTATATCTTTAAAGTAACAATTTTCTAATATGAAGTTTTCTTTTAGTTCTTTCCATCTGGCAGTAAAATGTTGATTCAACCAGTAAGTTAATGTCTTAATAATGGAAGTTGTTGAATACATCTCTAAGTCTGGTAAACCAAAACCGCCAAAATCCTGGTCTCTAGTCTGATGAATAAGGCTAATCTAGGCTTTTGTGGATACCAAAGAAAGTTTTATAATAAAGAATTAAATTGTTTAATACAATTTTTTGATGGTGGTAATATAATGATTGAAAGAGATACAGTATTTTTGGTAGGATAATCATTTTAATTATAGAAAGCTTCTCTTCCATAGTAAATATATATTTGTTCCAATTACTTATAAGATTTTTAATGAAGTTAGATTATTATTATTATTTGGTGTTATTATGAAATTAATATTGTCAGTAATAATTATTGCTAAGTAACTTATTTTTCCCTCCTTTACAATATATATTTGGTAAAAGCTTTATCCATAGCCTTAGTGTTAATATTTATGTGTAATTTTTTTACTCTCATTAAAGTTAAGACCAGATTTCTTATGAAACACTTCCATTGCTTTAAAAACAGCTTGATGGGAACCATTACATTCATTTGGTGCCAATAGAATGTCATCCTCAAGCATTTAAATTTTGAATATTGAGCCATTACCCATTTGAATACCTTTATTGCTTGTATTTGATTGTATAAAATTAGCAAATGATTAGCAAATGATTGTGTGACTAAAGTAAAAAGTAAAGGAGAGAGAGGACATCCTTGTTTGAAGCCTTTAGTAAGTCTAAGACTACTTGATTCTGAAGAATGTAAGCCTATTTTAACATATGAGTGGGAATTCTCATAAAGATGATTAATGACATGAATGAAGTTACTTGAGAAATTATTCTCTTCAAAATTAGAGAAAGATAATTCCAGTTAACATAATCAAAAGCACTGTCTATAGCTAAACTTATTAATGCTATTTTTTTTTTGTTTTGGTTGCATCCTCAAGTATTGTCAACATCCTTTTAATGTTATCATATGAATACCAATTTAAAATGAATCAAGTTTGATCACTGCTAGTCATTGGTGGTAGGTATTGTGTTATTCTCTTGGCATGTATAACCATAAATTATGTATAATCTGTATTTAATAAAGATAGTTTATAAGAAGATAATTTATCGGGATCTTTGCCAGTTTTAAGAATTGGCAAAATGAGGAGGAACATTAACTAATTGCTTTACAATTGTGAATAATTCAGTAGAATAGATGTGGCATCTTTTGGCATTAATTTATAAAGTTCATGTAGGATTCCATCATTACCAGGACCTTTATTAGGTCTTAACTCATTGATTTGAGTTTTAACTTCAGTAAAGGTAATAGGTCTATCTGTTATTTTCATCTGTTCTTCAGTTAATTTTTTTTTTTGTATATTTTCTTATAATAGCTTTAATTTCATTTGAGAATCTAGTAATGAGTTATTTTTATTAATGGTTTCAGAATTATTTCTAAATTCTTTCAGAATGTCTTCTATTTCAGTTACTTTTTATCTGCTCTTGTTAGAAAGTGTTTCTATAATATGGTTAGTTTTGTTTAGGTTTTTTGCTTTATTAGCTAAATTATGCATAGACTTGGGATTAATTGTGAAATTCATTATCTTACATATTTCCAAATTAATTTTAACCTTATGGCTTAAAATCTCTAAATATGTTTTAAGGTATTCATTTCGTTTCTGATGTCATAGGTTCATAGTTTCATAGGTTGGTACTAGGCTATTGGCCCTAGGGCCTATACAAGCCTAGCCATAACAATTCCCTGGATATTTCTTCCCACAATATTTACGTCCCTGGACCCCTGTCTAGCAGGGCGACTGATGTGATCCCCGAGGTGAATTTCCTATCTCCCATCCAATCTTCAAGGTTCCTTTTGAAGGAGGTGCTGTGCTTGACATGTATGGAAAGTTTATTCCAGAGTATGGGGAGTCTCTGGGTCAGGAGCCTATCCCTCCAGCATGTTTTGTTCATTGTGATGGCAAGGTTTAGATCCCTGGAGTGTGTGGCTCTGAGGGATTGGGATTTCTTTAAGTGGCTTTAAGTGGTTTTTGGCTTTCTAATTTTAGCTTATTTATTTTTTCTTGCAAGGCAATTAATTCTTTGTCCCATAATTTTTTTATGACCATACCATTTAATAATTCTGCCATATAAATAGGCCTTAAGTGAGTCACAAGCATAAATTCCAGGTCTACTGTAGATCTCCGAAAACCTAAAATCTCGAGCGCTCACATGAGCAAAAATGCAGATATTCGATATTCATTTTTTTTGGATTGCAGTACAATGGAGATCTGGATATTTGCCCTTTCCTCACTGTAGTGCGATCTCAGAGTTGGAATATATATTTAGCAGGTGGTGTTGGGGTCACAGCCCCCACAATAGTGATTTTGAGTACCTGCATATTCGCTCATGTGAGCGCTTGAGATTTTGAGTTTTCGGCTATATACTATAGACCCTAAATTCCACAGATGCTATCTCTGTAATTAATTTCTATAAAGGTCTGTATTTATTTTATAAAAAAATTTAATTCTTTCAGACTAATTATATAAACAAGAATGAATATGTCTAATATTTACATTATTTCCAGTTTTTAATGTTAGCACAAAAGCTATAGCATTGTGGTCTAAAATGGACATTAGACAATTTTAACCTTGCCTAATCTGTCTTGTAGTTCATTAGAAATATAGACTCTGTTAATTATAGCTTGAGTTCCAAGCCCATTTCAATAATGAATAAAGAAAAGTGAGTCTGTCTCTGAAATTTTGTTTATATTTATAATATAAATATAACTATAAACATCATTAATCTTTTGCTGAGGCCATTATTATTTTTTTTGTAGAATTAGTGTCTTCAAATCTCAAAAGGTAATATTATACTGGCAGGGGATTTCAAATGTATATTAAAAACTGAACTAATTGATTCAAATGATTCTTAGCTATATTAGTAATTATTCCTGGGATCCAATATAAATTAATGAGTGTATATATTCTTTTAATTTCTATAGTTATTGTATTTATTTTATTTATTTTTATTTTAAAATTGTTAACCGGGATAGTCCAACTGGATATATGATCATTTTCAGTGGAGGCCCGGGGAGAAAAGCTCCCAACATTAACAAAAACATCATTACATAACACAAAAACATCATTACATATCACATATCTCGAATAGCATGATAGAATATTTGCAGAAGAACATTGAGACATTGATAAAATATTTACAGAAGAACATCAAGACAATCCATACATATAAATTTTTTTTTTTTTTTTTTTTTTTACATTATGTCAATGAACTACCATTTGTAATAGTTTCATAAACAGCAGTTGATACAGTTCAAAGTAGGGAAATCTAGAGTTGCAGTACAAAATAGGTTACATAGCATCTGTACATAATCTAGAGAAAGGATTATCCAGGCTTGATACAATAGCAAGTCCATTTTGACCCCAGGTGTAGTTTGAGTTTAGCTTTGAAATGACCTAGAGAAGAGAGTAAGGTAATCTCAGGAGGTAGTAGGTTCCATGTTCTGCCTACAGAGTTAGTAAAGAGAGAGTCACCGGCTAAGTTATTAGTTTTACATGAGCAAAACATTCCCTTTTCATCATCATATGAACTAATAATTTTAGGTACAGGTTTCCACAAAATAGCTACCCCCTTTATGATTATAATGAACACTAAATAACACTGAATCTGTCTTAGTATTAAGTCTATCTAGATCTGTCTGTAATTGATGTATCTCCTGTAAAAATATAAGTTGTGAATTATACAATTTTAAATATCTATTCAAATTTCCCCTTTACTCCTATTGTTAAGACCATTAATACTAACAGAAAAACATGCAATAGTTCTCATGTGAAAGGTTTAATTTGGATATCCAACATGTTTCCACAATTTCAAACTCATTATAGTAATGCTGTATCATTCTAGAAATTATGAACTGTATATTAGAACTCATACACTAACTAAATTTTAAGTTTCTAACTGCATACATGGTAATTTCAATAGTAGACATCCAAAAGATGCAAAACATTTCCCATGTTATTGAGCATAGCAATTTAAAACCCTCAGATCCCATATTGAGTCTAAAACTTTTTGTTTGGGTACATAGATTAGCAAACATAAAAATAAAAAACAGCCAGCACACTTAAGTCAATGAGTACCAAACATTTGTTAAACCAACCAAAAACAGACTGGTTTTGGAATTGAAGGTTTCATCAGTGTTTTTCCCAAAATTCAGAAATCCCACCTTCAAAAGCACAAGAAATCCAATGATTGGTTATTTATAAATGGTCATTCAGCCCAGGTGAATACACCCCCCCAGCTTAATAATCAACATTTTCTCCATTTTATTTAGTAAAGTATTGTCAAAGGAAAAAACTTCAAAGACCAATTCATGTTAGGTTCAAGCAAGGCACCCTTTATTACTTGCAGCAAGGAGACAAAGCATGTAGGCACAAGGTTTGTCTGAATTACTGGTGATTACTATGTTATTCTTATACAGTTCTCTTCCTGTCACACAGAACATGTTACTATTCTATTGCTGACGTTGTTAGACACAGCTTTCTGTATGTTCTACAGAAAATGTTACTAGACTTATTGCTGACTAGGTTAGATTATTTGCTAGCTTGCAAAACATTTTGAGAAAAACAACCTGGCCTTGGGCTTATTTTAGCCCATTTTAACTTTTCAATTCTTCAATTGTACTGTTCTAATACATGCATTACATTTTGTCTAGATTCAAGGTACATTTCTAGCTTTGGTACAAGTAATGCTGACTATGGTTTATACTTTCAAGCATCTATTGTTTTCTTTATCAAAGCTTCTAGCAGATGCATACTTTCTCATAGCATAAGCAGAAATGAATATCTCTTTGTTAAGTATCATGACATTAGCAGAAATGAAATGTCTCTTGTTATTTTCATGACATTAGCAGAAATGAAATGCTTCTTGTTAAGTTTCTAATAGCTGTGCAGATTCATGCAGTGTGAACAGAATAAATGTATTAACCCTTTTAAAACTCAAATGCACTAAACATACATATTACTATTATATATTTTTCTAACATTTCCCCCCTTTTAATACTTTTATTCTACTTTCAAGATAAGCATAAACAGTTTTTTCTTCCCCTAACCTCTTCCTACTCAGGATTTGCAGTTAAGAGAGTCATTCAGTTTAAACTTATGAAAGCATTTTCAGTTTTTCAGCAATTCTTCAAGTTTAGCACCTTGGTATAAGGTTTCTGAAATTGAAATGTCTATAAAGTCTTTAATGTCCTTTTATGCAGGGGATGCAGCAGCACACACATACCACCAGTATTATAATTCCTACACAGATGGCAATCAGAATGTTCATCAGGATACTGCCCCACCCCTCATACAATTTCTGGAAAAAGTCCGTCAATGGATTTGGTCCTGATTTGGTCATGGCTGACACCTGATGAATTACCTCAAGATGGTTGTCTATCTCGTGTTTGTGGTTAGGAATATATGAACAGCACTCCTCCTGGATTAAAGTGCACATACCTCCTCTTGCCACTAGGGTGAAGTCAAGAGCCATGTGATTTTGAAGCACCACTGTTCTCATGGCAGTCAGTTCATCAGTCACCAATTCTAGGGCAGACAAGGTTGCACTGCTCATTATTTCGAGAAGCTTAGACAATTTTCTCAGTTCCCAGATTGATTTCGTTGCTCCATATGCTGGCAGTACACCTGCCCACAAAATAACAGTATCACTCAAGTCCATATGTGACGGTCCATTTTTCCCTAGGCCCATAGCATGATGTTTTTTCCAGCGCACATTGATTTGCCTCACTGGATTGACAGGCTTCTTGATTTCTCGAACATTCTGAATTTTCCCTTGAGGTAAAACTGCTGTGTGTCATATGGCCGGAACCAGGTACCACAAAAAACAACTGCCGGACCAATTCTCAGGTTACCATTTATATGCTTTCCTACCACATACAAAGTAACAATCTTCTACTTTGGTAGTAACTTTACTATGCCCTGGCTCTGCATGAAACATTTTGTTGTCGATTATAGACAGTTGCTTATAGAGATCAGCATTATGTTTTACTTTTTCAGTTGTCCTATGCATCAGTTCAAAAAATATATCATAGCTTGTGTTGCAATAGGATCTGGTGTTATCAGGTTTAGTGTAGCATCTATAGGGAACAGTCACATTGCAATTGCTCCAACCCACCTGAACTGTATCATTCTTGTAAAAACACACAGTTCCCTTCTGTTGGACAGACAAGTGCAATGCTACTTTATCTTGTGATGTGACATCTGATGTATCATAAATTAAGTTTTCCCAGTTCTTGTTGGCTCCTAGGGGAACTGAAGTTAACAGCAACCCCCCATATGCTGTTTGCAAAGCTGTGCAAATCCAGCAATTCAAAACATTGAAGGTCTCAGCATACACATATTTAATTGCCTGGTAAGTGTTAAAGTTCGGCTGCTACTCTGCATGCTTGTTTAGTTCAATTTGTGTAGCTGGGAAAAGGAATGGCCACAACAAAAAGATTATTGTCACTAGTACAGTCAACAGGCTGATTATGCAATACTTTTGAGGAAACGGTTGTTCTGCATTTCTGTTTTCTCCGACTCTTCCAAGTAAGTGTATTTGGATCTTACTGAATTCCGTCATCTTGGACACATGCTCTTACTCTCTAGCCTAATAGGACCTTCAGCACTGATGGTTTCTTCACTGGGGTTGAGATGGATCAGTCCTATTGATCATTCTTTGTAGCCAGACTTTGTGCTGAGGGCCCCCGATGGAGAGGTACGATTTTTGTCCAACTCAAAGTTCTTAACCAGCTTGCAGCGCATCAGGTGTATCCATGAAGCTCATTCTGATATCTTGACTGCAGTGGGTGTTGAAAGAAGCAGCTGGTAGGGACCTTCCCACCTTGGTGAGGACCAATTCTTCCTCTTGATGTTTTTGATCCACACCCAATCTCCGGGCGTCACTGCCACTTCTGATGTCTCGGTTTGTTTTCTATCTGAAACAGAATTTGACTGCAACAGATGCTTGGAACTCAACAACTTTTTCATATATTCAGCTAGTGTGAAATCAGCTTCCTGGTTTGATGATATGAGAAGTTTCCACTGGGGTGAAGCCCTTCCAAATATTTTTTCAAAAGGAGTCAATCCTTTTGCTGTAGGGACAGTTCTCATGCTCAACAGTGCCAGGGGCAAACAGTATAACCAGTTTTTTCCTGTCTCAGCTATTAATTTTCTCAATTTGTTTTTTTAGTATACCATTATGCCTTTCAACTAGCCCTGCAGATTGTGGAAGGTATGCACAATGATTTTTTTAAAGAAATACCAAAATTCTTACTCAACTGCTGTATGGTTTGATTTACAAAGTGTGTACCATTTTCACTGTAGATCATTTCCGGAATACCAAACCTAGGAATGATTTCCTTGACAAGTACTTTTGCCACCGTAGCTGCATCTGGATTTTTTGTTGGAAAGGCTTCCACCCATCTGGAAAACATATCTACAATGACAAGACAATACTTCTTATTTTCACATTTGTTCAATTCTATGAAATCCATACAGATAGTGTGAAATGGATATGGTGGTGTAGGGAAACTCCCTTGCTTGGACTTTATCACCCCCTGTGCATGATGTTTGTTACAACTTTGACACATCAAACAAAATTTTTTAGAGTTGTTTGTAAATCCATACGTTGTGAACACCTGGTTCAACAGCTGTACCATCCCCCCTGTTGAGACATGGCACTGCCCATGGCTCAACAAAGCTGCATATCGAAACAAATTAGAGGGTAGTATTGGTTTTCCTTCTCTAGAGATGTACAGCCCCTTTTCGAGGATTGCTCCTCGTTTTATCCATCGTTGTTTTTTAGCTTGCGTAGTGAGTGCCTGCATTGTTTTTAACATATCTAAATCTAAAATCTCAGAGGGTTGTAATTCCTCATTTAAAAGAAATACTTCTGTGGCTGCTTGTTTTGCAGCTATATCAGCTCTCGCATTACCTTTTGAAATCCTATCTTATTGCTTGGTGTGAGCTGTGCATTTACAAATGGCTATTTTCTGAGGTAACTGAATAGATTCTAAAAGATCTAAAATAAACTGTGCATGATTTATGGGTTTGCCAGTAGATGTTATCATTCCCTGGATTTTCCACTGTTGTGCAAAAACATATACAGTAGAAAAAGCATACTGGCTATCAGTAAAAATGTTTACACATTTACCCTTTGCTAAGGTACATGCCCATGTCAGGGCAATCAATTCTGCTGCCTGTGCAGATAAGTTGTGTGGTAAAGGTTTTGCTTCTATAATCCCAGTATCAGAAAGTACTGCATATCCTACTAGGTTCTGTCCTGCAGGACCCCTTCTGCACAAGCCATCCACGTAGTATGTCACCTCGGCATCATCCAAGGGGACATCCATGAGATCTTTTCTAGGTAGTGTCTTTTGCTCAATTACCTGCAGGCAGTGGTGTGGTGTGCCATCTGCAGGGGTCCAGAGCAGAGTAGAAGGGTTTAAAGTCGTGCAGCATTCAATTGTCATATGAGGTTGGCTCAACAATATAGTCATACAGGAAAGATGCCTAGCAGGGGAAAGATATGCCACCTTTTCTTGTAGTAAAATAATCGTGACTGCATGAGGTACTCTCAAAGTGAGAGGGTGGAACAAGACTACTGAGGCTGAAGCCTGTACTGCCATTGCACCTGCAATTACTGCTTGTACACAGTGGGGTAAGGATCATGCCACTGGGTCTAGTTGTGATGAAAAGTAAGCAATGGGGCATTGCTTATCCCCATGCTGTTGTGTTAGTGCTGATGTCATGTAACCCTGCTTACAATCTACAGTTTGGAAAAAACGTTTATGGTAGTTTGGCAATCCCAGAACTAATGAGGATGCTATTAAATGCTTTAGTTTGCAGAAAGAAGATTCTGCCTCTGGTGTCCATTGTAACAAATCCTGCGCTGCCATAGGCTTCTTATATATAAGGTCAGTCAGAGGTGCAGATTTCAAGGCATAGTTTGGAATCCAGCTCCGGCAAAAATTGGTTGTACCCAGGAAGGACATCATTTCCTTTTTGGTAGTGGGTTTTGGTGCTTGCAAAATTGCTATTTTTCTGTCCTCATCTAATGTTCTACCTTCCTTGGATATTACATATCCCAGGCATTTGATTTGTTTTTTCCAAAGTTGCAGTTTACTTTTATTTACCTTATGTCCTTCAGTGGCTAAAAATCGTAGAAGTGCTATGGTATCTTCTCTACATTCTTGCTGGGTGGGGGCTGCCAGCAAGATGTCATCAACATAAAGTAAAATCTGACTGCCTCTTGGTGGGGTGAATCCCGCCAAGTTGCTTGCCATTTCTTGTGAGAATATTGTTGGACTTTCACAATATCCCTGTGGTAGTCACGTATATGTATACCTTTTCCCCTGAAATGTGAATGCAAACCAATACTGGCTGTCAGGGTGTATTGGTATTGAAAAGAACACATTGCTGATGTCTACCACAGAAAAATACTTCTGTTGAGGTTTCAGATCATTCAACAGGGTGTGTGGGTCTGGCACTGTAGGTGCTCTTGGTATTACTCCATCATTTACAGCTTGTAAATCTTGGACCATATGCCATTCTCCATTGGCCTTTTTAACTGGAAATAAGGGTGTGTTACATGGTGAATCAGGAGATTCTACTAGTATCCCTCCTTTAAGTAAGGCTGCTATAATAGGCTTTATCCCTGCCTCTGCATCTTTTCTTAAGGGATACTGTCTTTTTTGTGGTCTGAATGCTGACTTTGGCATGATAGTAACTGAGCCCGCTGTACAAATGAGTCCTACATCTGATTTTCCTGTTGACCAGAGGGTCTCTGGTATATTTCGTAAGGCATTTTCTTCCTCCTCTAACAGGAGTGTAACTGCAAGTGCACAGCTGGTTTGGTCTGAGTTATCCAATTCAACTTCTGTATTTGTATTCCCTGTTCTGACAATTCTAGTTCTGTCTGTTTCTCCCATCTCGTGACTTTTTCTCCTAGGTCTGCCCATTCTATATTTCTGTTTTTTGTTAAGCTAACGTGTGGTAATCGGTTATATTTATAAAGTGCAAAGAACTCCTGGGGCAATGAACAGCTGGCTACACTGTTCCCTTCTGTGTTCCAGTACAGGTTACGCAATACCAATCTGTTAGTATGATTCTTAAATAATTCTTGCTCATATTCTTTATCAGGTCCGGATGTGTTACAATAATACAGGGTACAGTGCAACAGGTGTTGCTTATCAATGTCAAGGGAGGGGAACTTGCTGATGGCTACATTCTTACCAAATAGCTGCATGAGGTCTCTGCCCAAGAGGTTTACTGAGCATTTTGCAGAAACAACAATTTTGCTTTTCTGTGTCAATCCTGAAACTGGATCAGTTATTGCAATGTTACGGGAGAGAGGCTCCCGATACAGCTGTCCATTAGCTGCTTTGACCAATATGTAATCAGGTGACTCTGTGTTTTCTGGCAGTTTGGAGGGATGTATTAGGATTCGTGATGCCCCTGAGTCACACAAGAATTTGACTTCCCTCCCTTCTACCAAGAGTGTAACTTCTGGCTTTGTGTCTGCTAAATAAAGCTCCAAGCTCAATAAAGCTAGGTCAAATATTTCATTTTCTTCATTGTCACTAACTTCCTGCACTTCATCTACTCCCTCTATCACATTCTCATTTGTCCTTTCTTTGCTAGCCCCTTCTAGTGATTCCTGACTACCATATAGTCAGTCCTCACCCTCCTTATCTTCCATTGTTGCCTTCTTGTTTTTCTTGCAATCCCTTGTCAAATGTCCCTTTTTACCGCATTTAAAACATTCTCCCCTTTTCTTTCACCCTTCAAAGTCCTCTGATCGTTGATCAGATTGTTTGTTTCCCTGTGCGTTTTTCTTGCCCTTTTTCCCGGACTGTACTACATAAACTTCTGCTCCATCTTCTACAGAAAATACTTGAGCTTTCTTTTTCTTTTTGCTATTAAAATGCCTTTTGGCATGCCTAGCATATTCAAGTAATGATTGTAACCTGCTTGTACGATGGTCTACCATATGTTTTGTAATAAAACTGCTTATAGGTGTAATACTGCTCTTTAAAAATGCATTCTTTAATTGCTGTTCATATGGGGAATCTTGTGTTTGATCTTCAGGAACTTGCATTCCACAGTGGTTATTAAAACACTCTAATAGTCTGGCATAGTACCGGTCAATTGTTTCACCTTCTTGTTGGATGCATTGATTAATGCAAGTCCAGTCTGCCCTAGGTTTCCATTTTTCAGAGATGCGGTCTGTAAGACCTTTTACTCTGGTGTCTAATTCTATGCTGCTATGTGGGAGGGGTCTTTGTGCAGCATCACGGGGATTCCAGTTCCCACTAATCATGTACCAATCTGGCCCTACAATCTGTCTAACTAACTTTTCTATTTCTTCTCTGTTTAGGTTATAACTCAGCCTCATTCCTTGTAAGTCTTCTGAGAATTTTCTAAAATTAACCTTTGGATGGGGAATTCCCTCAGTGGCTTTCCGGATGTCTTCTGGAGTCCAAGGTCTATACACTATAATAGTTGGGTCCTGATTGTCTTGACCTGCCTGAGGATTGGGTACTTCTATAAGTGGGCATATTTCTTCTTCTTCACTTATAGATCGTGAATTCTTAACCATTTGCCATAACTCGATGCCTTCATCTGAGTTACCTGCCTTTGTTTGGGACCTGGCCCTGATGGGATCTCTAATTTTAGTCAGTTTTAGTTTCATAATATCTCTATCTTCAGTGACTACAGGATATCGTGGGGGTGTATTAACCTGTTCACTTACTTCATATTCTGGTAAGGGAGGTGGAGGTGCTGATGCTATTACTAAGTTATTGTCCTCCTTATCTAAAAACATTGCTTTTGAATTTTTTTTCTTTTGTTCCCTACGGTTTACTTCCTCAAGCCACCTGTGTGCCTGAGGAATTCCTAATCGACGTTGCTTTTTTACCCGACCTTTGGAATCGGTTTTGAGCTGTTTGATAAGTTTGGTATGTGAGGATTTTTCTAATTTTCCGTCAAATTCGTATTTATTAACCCATTTTGAATAATATCTAATATTGTCGGCATGCTGCAACTGTATATATTTTGCGTCTTCTGTTAAAAGCGGATTTTGGGGTCTTTTTGTGCAATTATTACCCATTTTGTTCTACCCTTTGATTGTTAAGTAACTTCTCTTAATTTTTAACATGGTGCCATGGATTTTGTTATAGTCTCTTCGGAATGGCTGCCTACTTATTCTGTTTCTCCTGATCTATGACAAGACAGTGATTTGTTTTGTCCCTGACTTGTAAGAAAAAATACAGTCTGACAAAAACAATACACATCTAGTCCCTGATCTAAAACAGAAAACAGAAAACAGAAAAAAGTAGATTCACCTTACCTGAGCCCACGTGATTGATCAGCAATTCGCGGAGACCCGTCCTTCAGTCACAGATCAGAAAGTGGCTGGCATCTTTTGAATGACAATTCAGTCGGAGGACTTTCCATATAAGAAGAACCGATTTGGTTTCTTCCCCGTACGGTTTTAACCAGCTGACGGTCTGATCCGAGGTGAAGAGAGGCTTCCGGTCCAAAGGACCAATCTGTCAAAGGAAAAAACTTCAAAGACCAATTCACGTTAGGTTCGAGCAAGGCACCCTTTATTACTTGCAGCAAGGAGACAAAGCATGTAGGCACAAGGTTTGTCTGAATTACTGGTGATTAGTATGTTATTCTTACACAGTTCTCTTCCTGTCACACAGAAAATGTTACTATTCTATTGCTGACATAGTTAGACACAGCTTTCTGTATGTTCTACATAAAATGTTACTAGACTTATTGCTGACTAGGTTAGATTATTTGCTAGCTTGCAAAACATTTTGAAAAAAACAACCTGGCCTTGGGCTTATTTTAGCCCATTTTAACTTTTCAATTCTTCAGTTGTACCGTTCTAATACATGTGTTACATTTTGTCTAGATTCAAGGTACATGTCTAGCTTTGGAACAAGTAATGCTGACTATGGTTTATACTTTCAAGCATCTATTGTTTTCTTTATCAAAGCTTCTAGCAGCTACATACTTTCTCATAGCATAAGCAGAAATGAATATCTCTTTGTTAAGTTTCATGACATTAGCAGAAATGAAATGTCTCTTGTTATTTTCATGACATTAGCAGAAATGAAATGCTTGTTAAGTTTCTAATAGCTGTGCAGATTCATACAGTGTGAACAGAATAAATGTATTAACCCTTTTAAACCTCGAATGCACTAAGCATACATATTACTATTATATGTTTTTCTAACAAGTATGCAACCACTTTTGTCCCTTCTATCCAAAGTAATTTTATCAATAACAGTGAAATTAAACTTAGCTGAAGAATGTAAAATAGACTGTTTATACAAGGCATTTGAACTGCATCTACATCTTGTATCACTTAAATGCCCAGAAATTCTTATCTTAAAATGGGGAGAGGTTTATCGACTATAAAAAGCTGAACCAAATCAAGAGGCTAAATAGATCACCTAGGTGACATTACAATTACCAAAAATATTAATATCATAAACAACAGAAGTATTTTTGGAAATAAAGCTCTTACTTTTACACACATAGCTACAAAAACTAATAGCTAGCTAATTCCAATGGGATGAAATAATCCACTACAGTCCAAATTACTGTGCAAGGAAAATTTCAAAATAAACCATAAATATGCAGAACATATGAAGAGTAATTAATATCTTATAAACACAGTTACCTGTGATAACCAACTCAATCTGCTATTGAAAAATATTCAATTTATATTGACAATTTATAGAAATATATAATATTTAGTGAAATTGTACCACAAAATAACTTGAATTTTTTTGCTGCAAACTATTAATTACACATGACTGTGCTATTAGAAAAAAAGTTCAAAAATTACTATTAAAAACATTCATGCTATAGATCTTATAACTAATTATTTATATGAAAAACAACAAAAATTGTCCATGCATTTGAGCAGATAAGAATTGATTCCACAGACCATAAAATATTGCTTTGAACCAGTTATTGTAGCCCAGCAACTCGACAAAAAATGCCAGCTGAAACAAACATTGTGACTCCTATGAAAACGTTTGCAATGCTAGTCTGTTACAGTCTCCTTCAAGATGTTTCCTCAGATTGTAGACTGAACCAATTTATAGTGACTGAGCAGCAGAACAAGGAGCAGTTAACCAAATGATGTCACTCCAGAATATGCTGCTGCAAACTGCTGTAAAACACCCAGAGTCAAAAACAGGTATGGGAGTCACAAGCTACTTAACCCAAAGGCAAGTGTACTGCAACCACTTCTTACAAACTGGCTGTTAAATAACAAACTGGTGATACATCAATACAGCCTGGGAAAAAATAAATAAATAAACCTAACATAAAATGTTTATGTTCAAACTAAAGCTGGTAACTTACTAACTTGACAGATGTGACCCATGCCAGAAAATGCAGTCACTGTTACTCCAGTAACAAATATTTGATTGTTTTGGAGCAGGTATATAGATTACCCAAACATTCCCGTCCATCCAACTGAGTGAAAGAATTCCTACTCTTCTACTTATATAATGCTAAATGTCAAATATCAATAAAAGAGAATAAAACATTCCAGTCTTATAATGTCAAATTTAAAATCAGTTATTAATAAACTCTATATAACTTATAAACTTAAATAATTAAATTGAAAAATAAAAAAGATAACATATTTTAGGTTTTGTGACAGAGTTATATTACATAGTACATTTTAAAGACATCTGCTAAATTTATAAATTATCATGGTAAGAATATACTTAAGAAGTTTATCTTTTCCATCAATTTTAAAGCATATTTGTGGCCCATCATACACTACAAAGTAGTACTATCCAGCTTTATCTGTCCTTCTGCTAGCACTGAGAAAAAAAAGAATAGATTAGGTGAGCACATACAAAGAGAACAACAAGTCTTTCATACAAAATAATGTCTCCAAAACGGCTGCTGAAAAAAGGATGCATATCATCCCATGGATAGAGCTTATTAAACAGTGAACTTAGCACACCATGCTCAAACAAGGTTCCTCTCCTTTGGAAAACTATGTCCACATTATTTCAGCTCTTCCCAGACCAGAATTAAGATCCTTAATCTGGCAGTATTCACATGTCATTAAGCAGACCTTTGCAAGCCTCACATGTACAAACTGCAGCAAGAAATACTAGAAATATGTTTGACAAAAGTCAGACAAAAGAAAAGAAATCGGAATTGCCTAGACATGGTAAGGCCTTGCTGTTGCTGTCTGTAATTATGATGGCTGCCAAAAAAGCTATTACTAGAAAATGGAAATCAAAATCTAAGCCAACTATATAAGAAGTAGTGAATATAGTAACAGAGATAAAATAACTGGAGTTGAGATCTTTAGAAAAAGGTAGGAGCAAACTACGTAGGAAAAAAATGAGAAGTGTGGGAACAGTACATACAAGGGAGGAATGAGCTTTAAAAGAAGGCAAGACTTAAATGAGCTATGTAATGTCTGACTGAAAATCACTGGGTAGATTACAAGTAATGTATAATGTTTAGAACTGGGAGTGTGTCAGTATAGTTTGTGATGCAAAATGCTTGCAACTAGGATTGTGCCAGTATGTTTTTTTTCATTAATATAAATGTATGATTGCTTATGTCATAAGTAGTAGTTTAATAAAGATGTTTCTTGTTAAAAAGGGGGGGGCAGGAATTGAATAATTTATGTAATGTTGCTTAGGTTATATAATATATAGTAATATATGTGATGCATAATGTTTGTTAATTTTAACTTGTTAATACAGTTTGATTACTTTTATATCAATGTAAAAATTGCCCATGTCATAAGTGATAAATCAATAAATGTGTTTAAAAAATGCATGGTCAACTTAAGAAACTTCTTTGAGAAGGTCACTGAGTCTGCGGATAGCTGTTACTTAGTTTACATAGCCTATCTGGATCTAACCAAGGCATTTGACACTGTCCCCATTCTGGTATTATGAATAAGCCAAATAGTAATGATGTTTCCTGATGATTCTGAATTCAGTTTTACCAATCAATCAGTCCGCGATATCAGGTCCCAACAGCAGGATGTGGCCGTCACTAACTAATGCTGTACTGAAAAATGGCTGACATTAAATGTAAATAAAGTGTAGTCATTTTGCTTTTGAGAAAAAAAAAACACCCTTCTTCATGTTACAATATAGCCAGCACCCCATTGTAAATTGGTAGGGTAATTGGAAATCTTGGCATCCTTGTTGAAATTTTCTTCACTTTTTACCACCGTGTACCTATCAGGAAGTCCTATTCATCACAACTGATATTTAAATGTATCTCTTCCAAGTCAAACGCAGTTTTTGTCCATTTGTACTCTGCTTTAATTAAACCAGCTATAGAGTACAATGCTCTCCATGATATGTACATATCCAGACACATTATGCAGATAGAAAGGTCTTGCATTTCCTCACCAAAAATATTACTTTTCTAAACACCCTTGGTTGCTAAGGCAAACTTGAAACCATATCTCTTTACTGCATCGTCAATGGATCTCCGATCAAGCCCTTTTCCTGCATTCTGCTCCATTAAGGACCCGACCCTCCTTGATCGCCTATATCTGTGCAAAAGCAAACAACGCAAATACTAGATGTAAAGATTTGAATCCCCACCATCATGAAAAAATAGCAGCCTGGAGGGGCAGGTTTGTTACATAACATTTACCCTACCTCTCATACAAGCGTTATGTCAGGCAGAGTGACTCCTTTGCATCTTTCAAAACTAACCTTGATGACTTGACAGGCATCTGTAAGGTCATCCCTGGCCTGACCATTTTATCCTTCTATAAGCAGTAGGTATATCATAATGGTACATAACAGCAATTTGTTCCATAATGGTCTCAAGGCTTACTTGCCTTGTAATTCATATTATGCTATAATTCTATGAATATTTAGTGAACCAGCAGGGCAATGGAAAATATGTCTGACTACACATCAGAAGACTGAATCCCCAAATATTTTATGATCAAAAGTGAGAAAGCATCGAGTGGTTAAGAAAAAGTTATAGTCAGAAGATAATCCTGCATCACAACTTTCTGTTTGGTAATTTTCACCATCTTTCTGTCTGTTTATTCTTACTTGCAGTTAGGTATGCTAGTAAAAAGTGTGAATATACTTTAACTCTACTGAAATGTTATAATCATGCATAATTTCTAATAATCTGTTTGATTTGTCATATTGAAGACCGATGAAAAATCTATATTTAAAATAAGAAGTCTCCTTTTCTTAAGTTTTGGATATTTCATTCCACAGTTGTCTAGGATTCTATTAATTTAATAGTCAGACTGCTTTCTGAAATCTGAACTGCAAAGGATACAGGACATATTTCTCAAAAGTCCTACTCATATAATATTATCTAGTATTTTAAGTTGTCTAACAGTATCATAATCTGATAATTACTAATGTTCTTTCTTATGATTGAGGAAGATAACTTCCATACAATGTGTGTGCGTGTGTGTGTGTGTGTGTGTGTGTGTGTGCATGCACAGCTTTCAACCTATTAGTGAAAAAAAACTGGACCAGGCCTGACAAAATGGGGGTCAAAAGTCCAAAAAATATGGACATATTTTAACTATTCCTCTTATAAACTTAGAAAGTTACTAGAATAACAGGGTTTGTGTTAACATTCATTTTTTGAAGGATTTGAAGTTTAAAATTCAAATGTCTGTCATTATTTGATTACCTAAATCCTCAGATCATCCCAGTGATTTGTCAGAAAAATCACAAATTTTATTTGGAGCAGACAAAAAATATGAGACAAAAATCTGGACAGTTGCAGGTCTGTCTGATAATGCTGATTTTCTTCGACCAAATATTAAAAGGTGTATAGAAAGTGTCTGCTTATTGTTCCTCCTCTAACTTATATTCTTCTCTATGGATACAGTCAGAACCTTCCATTCTCCTGTTCTTCAGCAATTTTAAGGAGCTGTCCACATCAATTTTTGCAATGTAATTTGTTGAAGTAAGAGATATTTCCTTTCCGTCATGAATATGTCTGACCTCTTCTATATAAGGGTTGTGAAAATCTTTATATCAGTTATCTGAAGAATTGAATATTGGTTTCATTTTTAGGTTCATCAGGGCCAGCCCTTATAATTCTCTTATGTCTGATTTTGACAAGGCTACTTTCATTTTACACCAAATGTTTCAGATAATAATTCATTTTTCACACACTATTACCTTTTTATATAACATTTTCCTGCTTGTTTGCTATCCTGTCCTCATATTTATGAGATTAATCGTAAATTCTCAGTTTGCAGCAATATGAAGCCAGTTTTAAACTTATACTACTCAGCGGACTAAATAAACCAGCTTTCAATCTATTTTATCTCTAGGCCACATATCTAATTCATATAGCTCCAAATAATGACCTGTTTTACGTGCATCTCTTTGTTAATTCTTTTGTTCTGGCTATAAACTGATTGCTCTTAGTTATAACTTGACCTGAGAGTCGGAAGCATGCAAAGAATGGCTTTAATATAAAACACCGTGATATTTTGAAAACTCCAGAATGTTTCACAATCATACTAAAAAGCAAACAAATGAAGATAAAAAACTATACTATCATGACTTTTAGAATAATACTAAATACAAACGTAAAGAATTTTGGACATCCATTAAAGATATTTTACATCCTTGCCAAAAATTCAACCCAAACCTCTCTCCTGATAACTCACCACTCAAAACTGCAATGTAGTTCAACTCTTATTTTATAGATAGTATAGCATCTCTAACCATGGACTCCTCAACATCTAATCCCAACCGTACCCAACAGCCACGTATCACCATACCTACTTTCTCCTTCAAACCTGTGCCCATATCCTATGAAAACTACTCTTAAACAAATATAAAACATGTTCTTCAGCTGATGATCTTCCAAAGGAGTGCCTAAAAATAGCAGCCAGTAGCATTGCTTATTCTGTCTCAATCCTTATAAATTGGTCTATCTAGGTATCCTATGTTCCCTCTCTCTGGAAAAAGTCACACATTATCCCTCTGCACAAAAAAGGAAAGTCAACAGACATTAATAACTTTAGACCTCTAGCAGTATTATCTCCCCTTGCCAAAATACATGAAAAAATGTATTAAAAAACAATTGCTAGACTATCTCCTTCAGGACGAACTCTTAACCCCTACACACATGGCTTCTGTCCTTTCCATAGTACTAGCACTCCCCTTCTAGCCTATATAGATACTGTTAATGAAGCTAGAGATGATGGCAAACTAGTCACTTCCTTATTTCTTGACTTCTCTAAAGCCTCTGACACAATTTTTCACTGCAAAGTTCTACTTCAAATATACTCACTAGGTCTCTCTCAGTCCACCCTTCTGTGGGTCAAAACCTACCTGTCCAATAGGTAACAGTTGGCAAAATGGCACTTCACTGTCTCTACTTACCTCCAAGTCACCACTGCAATACCACAGAGCTCTATCCTTGGTACGCGACTCTTTACCTTTTTCACCAACACCTTCTATAATTCCACACAACAGACCACCCTAATACAATATGCAGATGACTCAGCTCCCATTTGCACATCTGGCAACATGGTACAACTAAAAAAAAATGACTCAGGAAGTTTTAACTGCCACTGAAACATGGCTTTGTAACTCACAACTCATGCTCAACCCCCAAAAGACCAAACTAACACTGTTTTCCCCAAATCCCTCTCTCATGAAAAAACAAAATTTAAAGTCCTCACTCTTGATATTGTAACCATTGAAGTTACATCTCATAGTGAAATATTAGGGGTGATAGTGGATGATAATCTTACATTCAACTTGTATATATAAAATTGCATAAGAAAAACTCATCACAAACTAGGAATACTTTACAGAGCCATAATCTTTCTTGCTATTGAAACTAATACTACACTTGCCATTGCTTATCTCCTGCCCTCTCTTCTTTATGGCACTTCCATCCTTACTAACCTCCAGGCTTCACAAAAATTAAAACCTGAACATTGTTTTAACAAAGATGCTAAATTTGCAGCAAATACTACTTTCAGAACTCCCCACCATATAGCAATGAAAAGCCTAAATTGGTTAGAACTGCCATATCAACTAACATATACACAGCTTTTTACCACCTATAAAATTATCCAGCATCCATCTGCCTGTCCAGTACTACAAATCTGTCTACACAACTATGTTCCCATTTGGTCACTGCAATCCAGTGATCATAAAGCTCTGTCTCTCTACAAACCAAGCAAATCTGCTGGACACTGTACTCATACAAAGTTGCTAAGGCCTGGAACTCCTTATCTGTATCAATCGGGTCAATACCCTCTCATCTTTCAAAACCACTCTGAAAGACTTCCTAGCTAAAATCTGGCTCTGGTCTTGCTCAAAACCAGGATAAACGATATCCCTAAATGTGAACAAGTCCCTTTTCATTCATTACACCTCCTTTCTCTCCCTTCTTCACTTACTCCCTTATTGCTTTTGAATTTTCCTTCCTGACTGTCTCTCTAAATATACCATAAGCCTGTTATTCATATTTCTATTAGATTAACTTACCTTTAATTTCTCTGTCTAAAATTTCTGTAAATATTAAATGATTGTCATATACCTTGTATCAATTTTTGACCAGTCCTTTTATATTGTTTATATTGTAAAATATATTTAGACTGCAGATGATTTTGTTTTATTTTTGAAGATTGTAAACTTAAAATGCCTTTATTTTTGAAGATTGTAGACGTAAAATGTTTTGTAATGATTCAGAGCTTTTCTCCCTGTGCCTCCACTGAAAACTGACTCGTATCCAGTCCGACTTTCCAACATCAATAAATAGTAAACAAAAATAAATAAATATTCTCTATGCAGATGGATGCAGTGTTCTTGGCCTAAGAGAGAGCACAGAGGACCTGTTTCCTAGTGATTGTTGGTGGAGTTGCATTTGATATTTCCAGAGTGGAAATTGTGGGGGACAAGAGAGGGTAAAGTTACAGTTTAATTTGTCTGTCAGTCTGTCAGCATTTTTGGAATAAAAAACTCCATGGAATAGAAGGCCTCAATAGTTGACATCATAGCATCCATGCCTAGACAGTTACATAGACTATTTCAAAAATTATTACTATAAACAGAAAGTAAAGCGATATTCTCCTTGTGTTCTTCCAAAAAGCAAGTATTATATAAAGATGTCTTACCCGAATTAAGGGTAACATGTAAAAACTGTACACAGACATCTGTTACATAAAACTATGACTCTTTTGGCCTTGCATTTTTATCCTCAATTAATATTATAGAAAGGTGCTTCAGAAGCTTTTATACAAAATGTTTGTACACTTAATAATAGACCATCTTAAAACAAACAAAAATGAAGTAATAGTAATACTTAAAACAGATATTCCTTGAATAATATACTACAGCTATTCAATGACTATATAGAGGATTTGTGCCCCGAAAAGATGAGAATAAAACAATAACTTGGAAAAAAACAAGTCTTAACATTCTGAACCTACTTTCTTTCAAAGTGCTTTGTTGGTAGTTCACAGCGAGAGTTCCAATACAGAAATAATGTGCAAAAGAACATGAAGACCAGGACAAAATAATTGCCTTGGAAGCAGTTATATGCCAGAAAGAAATAGCTTTTCTTTGCTTCATGTGTACAGAATTATTCCATTAAACACTGCAGGCAGGAAATAGCCTCCACACACAATGCTTACCTCTAAATGAGTAGCCAGGCTGCCAAAATAAACTACAGATGGAAACTTACTGCTAGAAGTAACTGGAATAAACTCTTCACACTTGCCATGACCATCGGTCACTGTCTCAAGATGGGTAAGATACCAGCCAAAACATACAGCAAAATGATTTACTCAAATGAAAAAAGACGTAACTGAGAAAAAAGTTCTGATGGCCAAAGCTTCAAAATGAGTGGAGATTATGTCAAATCTCTACATGTAATGCAAAGGTTGTTTTGAGGAGAAAAGAAGTTGTCATTATATATCAACAGAAATTTTGTTTTGTGTGTATTACATGGCTATGCTGTGTGCAAAATATTTTCATGGATGCATCAACATACATTTAGTATACGATAGCATGTTAGCATAATGCAAAAAGGTGACAGTTATGGCACACTGTAATCCAACTGCTGACCTATGCTATGCATTTACTCATCTGCCCGGTGACATTAATTATCTCATTTGATGTTACTTCAGTAGCTAAGACAGTGTGTACTTCTTTTCTTAAGACAAGCTGTACATCTTCTCCTGCAATTAAGAAATTATCACTAACATACTTTTGAATCATTGGCAAAAATGTCTCTGATCTCAAATATTAAATATGATGTGTTATGTATTATGTATTATATACTATTTATTATGTTATGTATTGTTCTCTTCATATCCTTAACTTTGTATTCCAGCAGCATCACTTTCACCTCTGTCCAAGCTACAGATGTAAATCCGATGGAAACATCCTGGTAGAAGTAACTGGAATAAAGTTCCCTTCAGACTTGCCACGACCACTGCTCACTGTCTCACGTGGCTAAGATGGAAGAATGACAGATGAACCATGCAGTACTTCAAAAGTCAGTCAAAACATGCAGTGAAATGATTCACTCAATGAAGAAGACATATATTAGAAGTAGTGAATATACTAACAGTGATAAAACAATTGGAACTGAGATCTTTAAAAAAGGGTAGGAGCAAACTACATAGGAAAAAAATGATAATTGTGGAAATAATACATACAGGGGTGGAATGAGGTTTAAAAAGACGCAGTTATGTAATGTTTGACTGAAAATGATTGGTGAGATAATAAGTGATGTATAATGCTTGCAACAAGGATTGTGTTGGTGTGGTTTGTTTTCATTTACATAAATGTATGATTGCTTATTTCATAAGTAATGGTTTAACAAAGATGTTTCTTGTTTAAAAAAAGGGTCAGGAATTGAATAATGTATGCAATTTTGCTTAGTTCATATGATATATAGCAGTATATGTGAACTATAATGTTTGTTAATCTTAATTTAATACAGTTTGATTACTTTTGTATAAATGTGAATTTACCTATGTCACAAGTGCTATTTCAATAAAGGTGTTTGAAAAAAAATAACTGAGAGAAGAGTTGTGGTGGTCAATGGTTCCCGGTCAGTGGAGATAAATGATGAATCTCTGCCCTTAACCTAACAACTATTAATCTTACTTTCACTTAGCAGTTTTTCCAGTTCCCAAGCATTCCCACCAGATGGCACATAGTTCCTTCTGTAGTTCAGCAATCAACATCTCTTCCTGCTTTCACCGTTGTCTACCTCCCCACACCATTTTCCTTTTTGTTCGTTAAATACCATCCTTACGGTCTTGCAAAACATTTTCACTCACCGCCTTCTCTTTTGCTGAAAGCATTGCATCCTTTTTGACTGTTTCCATTCATAGGCCTTCCATTCCCATGGTTTGTCTGCCAACCTCCTTACCAATTGAAACACTACTAGTATACCAGCTGAAACGCCATCTCATACAGTTTAAGCTCGGAAAACTTTTGCACATTACCATAATCACCAACTAGATAGTCAGTTTGATTAGCCTCTCTACTCTGTCTTTCTTAACCATCCATGCATCCTTAAATGGTATTTCTTCAACTGTAACCATTTTTGGGAAAAAATTCTTTATTGGTATTTTTTCATCCATTCTTATCATTTTTTAATATTTCAATGACCTTAGCAATAAGGTTATGCTTATATCTTCATCTATATTCATGCATAATCCAAACATATATACAATATTTACAAAACCATAAAACATAATTTTGCAGTCTATTCACAGACCAATTTCAGTTTTCACAATATAACATATTCTTCTGTGTACTGCAGTGCTGCAACTTTTAGGTATTGATTAAACTTATTCTCTATTCTCTAGGGCATCCACCACTCTTCTAGGAAGACTCTGACCATAGTAGTAAATATGCATTAGTGACATAAAATTCAGTCATCCTGGGCAGAATGTTAGATACATATTTGTTCTGTTTTCTTCTGGTTATGCCCCTCCATTAACCAAGAATATTGCAATATCTTACAATTATTCATAGTATGTCTTCTCCCTTGTTATTTCATTGTGCCACCAGACATTTTCCTTTTTCCGTAATGCAGCTGGACTATCATGATGCCTTATTGAATGGAGGTTTTTAGATATCCTGTACAATACACTCTTATATTGCACACAAGGCAAGCACCAGTTTTATATCTCCAATCCCCCACAATGGTAACATGATGAGGATGCATCTTCTTCCATATATACATCTAATGCTACACTGCCTTGCCTAAAGTCTTTCCCTGGGTTGTCTGTTAGGTGAACATTTATTGCCTTTTTGCACTGTTTTCCTTACCCATCAAGCGTCTGTTTGGTGTCAGTGATGAGAAGGATAAAGTTGCCATCCATCTCCATCAGGGTGGGTGATTTTGCATTCTCCACTCAGTTCTGCATCTTACTGGCTTTTTCAATGTCTGGCTTCTAATTGATTGCAGGCCATCTTAGTTTCAATCATGAATTTAACTTTTTGTGTCATTAAGGTACCCATACATCTACCCAAATGTCACCCAAAAAAGTGTCCTTTGTTAATCCAGATATTTTCTAACTAACATCAATAGACTTACAACTAAACACATATTTCTGCTGGACTGTTTCCTATGCACCACATATCTTAAGTAGATTATATTCTTATCAGTTCCACTTTAGTGTATTACTGAAGTGTTACTACAGTGCCACCTTAACAACCTCACAGGGCTTTGTTACCATAGCACTAAGCACCGGATTTTCATAATGGTCAAGGTCTTTAGCTCACAGATACAAGGTATATAGTGTAATTCTGACATCTGTTTATTGACCAGGCTTGCGATAATCTACAGAACAATAACTCATATTTACCTATTACTTAAGATATGTATGGTCTGCCTTTATTCGCCAATAAATGTCCCTAACGAAATAATTTATGTCGACTCAAAACTATCATCAAAAATCTAATCTCTGGCTAAGAGTCACCCTGTCCTAAACTGTTTTAAGAATGTGTAGTCAGTGGAATAACTTTTACATTTTTGAATGGGCTTTCACTTACAACTTCTGACTCCATTTTAATCTCTATTTAATAATGAACTCAGTATATCCTATCAGAGAAGGTAAACTTGCATCTGTAGTTGTGGAATGACTTGATTTCTAATGAACTTTTACCTCTTTTGTTTGTTATATTTATACTTCTTCTTGGTCTCCTACATTTTTCTTTTCTCTAGTCTGTATCTAATCCAGTGACCCCATATTTTACAATACCAATGGCTTTATTCATTTTAATTGACTTTTTACTAGTCATGGTAAAATCCACTGATATTATCCACTGATTACAATGCAACCATTTTAACTTTTGCATTTACTTAAGAGAAATGTGGGAAGCACACTTTTCAAGTAAATAGACCCACAGTTGTGAATGCGATTCTGCAGTTTTACTCACAGCTGACATTCTTTTACCATGGAATCTGCATGGGTTTCACTAGGTGTGTCAGTGTCTTTCTACATTCCAGTGACATGCTGTAGGTTAATAGGTAATCACGCAAACTTAATAAAACAAAGCACAAACCACACTAAAATATCAGGAGAGAAATGCAGTCAACAAAGCATATGAGAACTTTATTATTTCCACTTTATAAAAGACTTCATCAGAAAAAATCTACTAGATTCATCTTCCTTTTTTTTTTTTTTTTTTTTCGTTAATCATCCAAACTGTCTAGAGGTGTGTGCTTGCATAGTCAGTGACTTTGAGTGTGTCTTTGTGTGTGTGAGTGGGTCAGTTTCTCTGTTTGCAGGTACATGCATTGATGTGTGTGTGTGTGTGTGTGTGTGTGTGTGTGTGTGTGTGTGTGTGTGTGTGTGTGTGTGTGTGTTTGTGAGTTTGTTTATGTGCATGCATGTATGAGTGTTTGCTAACAGCATAAAACAGGTGACAGAACATGATTATCTGAAGGAACAGATTTCTGATGTAATCTGATTTATTCCCAGGAGTCGATTTTTTACCTTATTTTTATGTCATTAATATCTCCTTCATTGTCTATTTTTAACACCTAATGAGGCTTTCTATCTGAGCTTCCACTGAAAATAGGTTATCAAAACAAGCAAGTGACTAACCCAGGATCAAGCAAGTAGGTGAAACAGACTTCAATGCATTTGTTAACTGTTACTTTAATGACAGTAAATGACTGAGATGACAAGCTCAGTAAAAGGCATATACAAAACAATAATCCAGTAAACAGAGATTTTTACAGTGCCTTCTCCAGCAGATATACTGAACTTAATTTATCAGCACAGATAAGTTTTGCCTGGTCTCTGAAGTCAGTGTGAGTAGTGACTCCTTTTCAGAAAAAGTGATCGAAGTGTCATAATTTAGCATCAGTCATGAAAAAATATATTTCTAAATTTTGATCCCTTGCTAAATACAACAATTGTCTGGGCAGAGAGCTCTGACACATTTCACTGATCATGAAAATGTCATCTGTCTAAGATCCTTCTAGGGAGATGGCATACACAGACATAAATGAATGTTTAAGTAAGTGAGAATGTCAGGATGTCTGTTCTGCATTTTGAGCGAAGCCATTTTGACATAAAGGAAGCAATGGTATTGTCAGAGAGGTGCTTTTGGATCTAATATGCACACACTGCCATAAGGGCTACTTAATTACGGAAATGTGCTAAGACAAATGAAGAAGGTAATGAATGTTTAGAACTCTTAAAGTAGAAATCCCTTTCCATTAGTTAGTAGGTAAAATGCAACATTCTAAGACAATGTTTGTTGAGCCCAGGGCCTCTGCATCATTCTCTTAGTGAAGAAGAGCTTCAGTATGACTTTTACACATGAATGGCTAAGCTGAGCTCATAGCCCATGGATGTAATTAGGTACTCATTGGTAATATTCATTCACTGATTAGTCATCAAGATCTTTATCTTGGAAAAGCTTATCTAAAATGACACAATAACAGTTTGTAACTTCCTTTATATCACTGCATAATTTAACCCTTATCTTCAGCAAAGTGCTACTATTCCAAGCAATGACAATTTATCTGGCACATAGGATGGCTTGGAGCCCTAAGCATTACATCATTGGGGAAAAGCTGATAGCCAAGACCATTCTACCATATACCACTGACCAGTCAATGCAGATTCTGAAACAATATGCAGTAGAGTAAAGTCTTTGGCTATGCCTTGACCCTAACAGAGATGAATATGAGTGTGCAACTGGCCAGAAAAAAAATATCTGCTACAGTGTCAGCTACAATTAGTATAGCCACAAAACCACCATCAGTGAAGCACACCTTTCCACAGTAGTTAATATTATTTGTACTGCACTCTGTTTTAAACATGTTATTACTGAACAAGAAGTCCTTATCATGTGATGCATTTCAGGTGCTGAGGATGAATTCCCCTTCCCTTTCAACTGTTTAGTACAGAACAAGGGACACCAAACAGGTTTTCAATTCACTATGGACAATCAATTTTTTGCCATTTTCAAGAATAAAGCTGAATGAATTTACCACAGAGAATGAAAACATAATTTTATTAATGGGCATGTTGTCATCAGCAGACTATTGTACTTTATTTCTATTACAGCTGGTTTTAAGGATCACTAAGGAAGTAATTCTGAATGTGTTACAAAAATTAACTTCCTATTCTGTTCATCTCACAGTCATTACATATTTCCTTATTTTCTGCTATATTTATTAATTCGCAGAATATAATACCTCATTCACAATACGAATTCCTTTTCCTTAGGTGTAAATAGGCTTTTCTGTTTCAGCTATTACATACAACCCTTTCACAACATCAATTCCTTTATTTTACCTGCATATCTCTGTTCCTCACAGTAAACTTTTTTACCCAACCTATGTGATGTGGCTCGGGAACCCATTTCATGTTATGCAATTAGCTAAAAATGTATCTGTATTTATTCAGTCCTAGGAAAATATTACTTTATTTTATTACTTCTATTTTCTGTCTTACTGACTTGATGTTTATGGCTAAAACTTATTCAGCTATATTAGTTTACCTACTCAGTTAACAAATGACAGATTACAAAAAGTAGAAAAATAAATACAGTTAAAATGCCTTTCCTCAGTCAAAGATATGAAGGATGTGGTCAGCTGTTTGTTGTATTATTTTAATTTTGCCTATGAGAATATAATGAAAAAGAGAAGGGGATGAAGGGAAACATGTTATTAGCATGTTTTAATTGTTTTATATTTAACACAATTTCACTTGCAGTGTCATTTGAATGTTTACAGTAAATGATTTTATCACTTTTATGGTGCCTGTCTGACATCTAGGTCTGGGAATATTTCACTGAAAAGCCACATTTGCCCTGTGATGCTTCAAATGGTAAATATGGCATACAAGCAGTCAGGCATGACGATGCTAGAAAATGTCTCTAGTTATATGATTACACCTTAAAGAATGATAAGAGCTATATTATAGATGGATAATAAAAAATGAACATGCTGAAGCTGGAAGGATTTTAAAGTTACTTGTGTGGAAAAATGTGCTTCTATGACAATGTCAGTCATTCTCGAAGCATGTTATACTGTGAGATAAATGAAAGTTTGATAAAATGGATGCATTTTTATAAATATGTTTTATTAGACTGATATGAAGTATTTTCACTGCTGACACCACTGTTATCACATCCAGCTTGAAGAGAGCCACCCTCAGTGAACTTTCCTGTATAAGCATGTTTAGCTTAATCAATATACATAAATGCATTACAAACTATTATGGAACCTCATGTTGATTTTATAATATCAATGTATGAGAGCATGGTGTCTTCTTTAAAATAAACTAATTACATAATATGATATTTCTGATTTTTCATTTCTTTTTAACTTTTAACAATCAAACATTAATTTAAATAGTAAGAGCTAAAAATCTTTGCATCCAGCATGAGTACAGACTTTTCCAAACATTTGTTTGCTTGTATGTCATTTTATACTTTGTAGTTATATGTTATTATAATGTAAAATGCAATAGCAGGTGGCTAACACCAAACCCATCAAGGTTCCTAAGAATATCTGACATAATATTTAATAAAAGGTTTTCAGAAATGCATAAATATGTCATCCAGCAAATAGAATGGGAGATTAGGGCTGTCCGGTACTACCACCAAAATGTGCCCCATTGTTTTTACACAGAAGAATCACTGATTTTCATGGCCTGTTTCATTATTCACCAACATTTGAAATACACAGATGTTTAGAAGAGTTAAAACATGATAGTCATTGGCTATGCTATAAGTCAGGAAGCAGAGACAATAAATTTTGCTTTGTGCATAATATTAATTCTATGGTCTTTATGCACTGGACTGAAGTTCACTGTATGTTCCCTTTTGGAAATATTTAATAATTTTTAATTAACTATATTGTATTTACACACTGATGTGAAGTATATTGTATGTTTCCTACAGAAAGTATTACATAACTTTGAAAGGAAGGGTTTTTGTTTTTTTTGTGTTTCAAGGGTTGTTTTTATTTATTTATTTTTTTATTTTGTTAAGAAATGCTGCTGTAAAGTATGTGTCTTTGTAGTTTAGGCGACAAAATATACTTTTCTTCTTTGAATCTATCCTGATTTTGGATGTTTATTTTGTTTTATACATGCCAAAATACAGCCTTTACTCTGTAGTGTCCTTGTACATTTTTTTCATTTTCATAATATCTGCCTGATAATTTTGCATGACCATCTAAATGAAGTATTGATATGGTCCTGTCAGAGAACTCAACCATTAAGCAGCTGATGGCAAACACACAACACCCCTGACAAATCTATGGGTGTTGCCACTTAAATGTTTTCCATATTGCTCAGCTAGTTACATATAATTAAAGAAAGGGGTATGATGAAAAATCCCCCCTGCAGAAAACACATTTTGAGTCCTGCTGAATTTGTATAGTTAGGACAGGGACTACATGGGGGAAAATTGTCAAATCACTCATGCTTAGCATTCCACATTCTTTCTCAAAAAGTAGTATGGTAGTAAGGTCCAGAAATGGAAGGGGGGAGGCTGTAGTGAAGATGAAGGTGAACTAGGTCTAAGGAATCATGCATGGGAGGAAAAGATAATGACGTGCTTATGTCATTAGTATGAGTCCAATTGTCTGTGGTGGGAACAATGCCAGATATAATTGCCATTGGTCATTCTTACTTCAGATAATGACATGCTTATGTCATTAGTATGAGTCCAATTGTCTGTGGTGGGAACGATGCCAGATATCATTGTCATTGGTCATTCTTACATCAGATAATGACATGCTTATGTCATTAGTATGAGTCTAGTTATCTGTGGTGGGAATGATGCCAAATATCATTGCCAGTGGTCATTCTTACATCAGATAATGACATGCTTATGTCATTAGTATGAGTCTAATTATCTGTGTTGGGAATGATGGCAGATATCATTGTCAATGGTCAATCTTACATCTATGGATGGAAAACAGCTCTCTGTTCCATGGAATATTCACTTTGAGACTGTCACATGGTGCCACATTTTCCCCAGCCTGGGCATGGCTATTTCTACCACAGTGAAGATGGCTATTGTGTGGAGAGATCATTTGTCATGCCAAACATTTTAGCAAAAATGGCACCGTCTCCAAGAAAATAATAAAAAAAATGGTTATTTTACTATAACTGCATATTCACCCTTAAGAAACATGGCAAACACAGTATTCAGAGCAAAGAAGCTTGGAAAATAAGAAGAAAAGAAATGTGTTTTTTTTTCTTTTGAAGCAGTTCCACCAAGTGCTGTATTTAAATAGTAACATTTGCTTTAATATAGCTATCTTTATGGTATTGTATATAAAATGGAAATTACAGTTGTGTAAATAGACTTACCATAATAGTAGATGTTTGAATGATCATTGCTGTAGTAGCTTTAACTGTATGGGTTTTATTCTGCCAAGGATATAACAGCTCGATGGCTTACAAAGCTTCAGGGCACCTACCAAGCACTCAAACCATTTGATAGCTCAAGATGAGCTGCTAAAAACACAGTTTTGAATGCCAAGCACATAAGAGTTTTCATGCCAACTGACAGAGGATGGTTGAGCCCTGAGAGGAAAGAACTAGCAGTAAAAACAACGCAGACACACAGACACGTGCGCATAATGTAGAACTGAAAATATAGCACTTCAGAGAAAGTGAGTACATGTTCAATAATAAGAAGTTGCAATTCTGAATTGAGATTGCAGTACAGTCTGGATCTGAAAATGTTCCCTTTTCCTCACTGTATTGTTGGTATATATAATATGCATAGGGTGTGGGAGCACACCCACCCATATGGGGGTTTTAGGGAGGGGCTTGCCTTCCTGCAAAAATGGTAATGGTAACATGGACTTTGGAACTTTTGGACAATCAACATTCGAACACCAGAAGTTCCAATGTCAAAAGTCGGATAAACAAGTCGATAATTTTGTTGAAAACTGCTTTCAGTTTCAACATTTTGATAGCAAACCATATACACATACACACACACACACACACACACACACACACACACACACACACACACACACACACACACACCCTGGCATTAAAAAAAACACGGGGTATGGATAAAAAGAGTAACTTCAGCAGCAGTGATCATTTAAACATCTACCATTATGATTAGTTTTCTTACACACCTGTACTATGTTCATCATATAGAACACTGCTGCAGAAGTCTTAACTGTATGGGTAGATTACTCTAGCTTAATTCACTTGGGAGATGGAAGCAGAAAGTGCCACTCATCTTGTGTGTTCAAATAAGATGATGAGGCTTTGGTGTTCTTTTAAGATGTTTATTACACACAGACACATCAGAATGGATAAATGGAACATTAAACTTAAACAAACTAACTAAGTGACTGACTGCTACACACATACATGCTTTCACTCAAGATTCTTACACAAAATGGCACTCTGCACGTGGTCAGTACTTATATGCACATGCCCATGAACTACAGTGGCTTTAGAGGTACAACACACGCACTGTGATCTACATCCTCCCTCTTTGATAATTTTTTCATGCACATGCAAAATGACAATCAGATAGGTATGCAAATTATATAAACACATAGACAATAACAATCATATCCAGGTTGCCGTGTATCTTGAATTAGATTTTGAGATCCAACCTGACCTAGTAATATAATAATCAGTACTGAGTTTAGCAAAAGGGAAAGTCACTGGGCAATGCTCTTCATTAGGAACTTCAGAGATATTTTCAGGAATGGGAACAGAAGATGAATTGTTCTCTGGAACAGGAACATTTAATAACTTGCTCTGACAACTGGAGTCTCTGTTACAGACAAAATGCGGTGACACTGGCTCAGACACCGGCAATAAATGTTTTCTATTCCACCTATACTCCATTCCTTGTGATTCAATGATGTATAGTCTTGGTTCCTCACACAGATGTTTCACAAGTCCTACTCAATCAAAACCTTTTGCAGTCTGCATCCTCACTGTCTCTCCATTTTTAAAGGTTTGAGAGGTTTGCTAGTTTTGTCATAATGAAATTTCTGACAGACGCTTTTTCATGAATTGAGCTTTTACTGCTTTGTTGGTCTTAGCATTTGGAATCAACAAATTGTTACTGGTTGGTAGTGTAGATGTGGTTTATCTCGACATAAGCCTTTGAGGGTGAACCAAAAAGATTATCATAAGGAATGTTTCTCAGATTAAGTAAATTGAGAAAAATGTCGGTTTTGTCTTGTTTGGATTTCTCCAACAATTGTTTCTCACTTTGAACTACACATTCAGCCAAACCATTAGATTGTGGATACTCAGGACTACTAGAACCATGAACAAAGTCCATTGTCTTAGCAAATCACTTGAATTGCTGACTTGTAAACTGTGCAACATTGTCAAAAACGACTTTGTGTGGACTACCATGGACAGAAAAATGTCTCTTCAATTTCATAATGGCATTTTTGGAAGTTCATTTAGGAAGTAGGTCAATCTTGTTCCAATTTGAGCCAGTCTACTAATACCAAATAATGTTCACCATTCCATTCAAAAATATCTGTGGCTATTTCTGACCAAGTTAGTCCAGGAATCTGTTTTAGCTGAAGTAGTTCTTTTCACTGGTGCGGTTTAATACTATTGCAAATGGAACAAGCTGAGATTTCCTTCTCAATATCCTTTGACATAGAAGGCCAAAATACTAGTTTTCTCATCCTTATTTTTCTAGAATCAGTTCTTGGGTGACCTTGATGAAAAATGTGAATGTACTCTTGTTGCAAGGATTGTGGAATTACCACTTTTGGACCTTTCATTATGATACCATCTTCCATCAAAATCTCATCTTTGTAATGAAAATACTGCTGTGCGTCTAGTGGTAAACAAGATTATTTTTCAGGCCATCCATGACTGATGATATGATTCAGCTTCTGAAGACTTGGATCTGAAGCTGTGTGATTTCTGAGTTCATCAAGATGTGCGGAAGAAAATTTCTGATTTCCATGATGTCAAAATCAGCTTTCTCATTGTCATGCTGTTCAGTGGTTCATCTGGGTGATCGGGATAAAGTATCGGTAGGAGAAACAAGTTTGCCTTTTGTGTAAACAATACTGGAATTGTATTTCTGCAATTTTACTATCATACATTACAATCTAGCAGGAGCTGTGTACATTGTTTTTCTCAAAATAGTTACTAGACGTTGGTGGTCAGTCTCATTCTGGATAGGTCAACCATAAATATAATCACTGAACTTTGAACAAGCAAACACTATTGCCAAAAGCTCTTTTTCAATTTGTGTGTACTGCATCTCAGTTTGGGTTAGAGTTCTAGACACATAGGCTACTGGTTTGCCCTCTTGAAGAATGACTGCACCAAGACCTTATGTTGAAGCATCATCAGAAAGAGTTACTGGTTTGTGAACATCATAATATCTTAAAGCAGGTGGACTGGCAATTTTCTGTTTCAGGATATCAAATGCTCTTTGGTGCTGCTCTAACCAGGACCAAGTTACATTTTTGCATGTCAGCTCTTGTAGCAGTGCTGAAAGTTCACTCAGCTCTGGAATGAACTTGCCAAAATAGTTGACCATGCCAAGAAAACATTGTAAGGATGTGGCATTTTCTAAAGCTGGCATCTCAAAAATTATATCTTGCTTGGACAGATCTGGTTGTGAGCCTGAACTGGTAAACAAATGACCCACATAAGTAAGTTCTTGTAGCCTGAATTTACATTTCTGAGGATTCAGTTTAAGGTTCATCTCATGAGCACAATCTTGAACTTTCCTGAGGTTTCTATGATGTTTGCATTCACCATTACCTCCAACAAGAATATCATCTACTATATAACACAGGGGTAGCCTGAAAAACTTGCTCCATCGCACATTGGAAGACTTTACTGTCAGGATTATTTCCAAATAGTGTTCTCAAAAATCTGTACCTTCCAAATGGTGTACTGAAAGTGGTTAGCAAGGAAGATTTTTGATCAAGCAAAATTTACCAAAATTAACTTTTTGCATCTAAGACAGAAAAAACTGTGGCATTTTGCATGAGTGGGAGAGTAACAAACAGGTTAAAAAATGGATTTCAGTGGATTTTTTCTGAAAATGTAAAATAAATATTCTGCATTTCAGTGTGTAGACTGCACTTAATTTAAACTCTTGGCAAAAACATAAAGCTTCGCATTCATAGGTAGGTACTAAGCTATTAGCCCTAGGTCCTATATAAGCCTAGCCAAAAATGTACCCTGGCTTTCGCCACCCAAGAAAATTATTTTCCTGTGGCTCTGTCGAGCAGAGCCACAGAAGTGATCCCTGGGGTGAATTTTCCTATTTCCCATCCAATCATCAAGTTTTTCTTGAAGAGTGCTAATGAGGAGCTCTATTTGACATAGATAGGTAGTCTGTTCCAGAGTATGGGATGTCTCTGGGACAGGAATCTATCCCTCCAGCATGTTCTGTTTATTGTGGTGACAAGGTGTAGGTCCCTAGAGCGTGTAGCTCGGAGGGATTGGGATTTCTTAAGTGGAGCATGTCCCACAGCTCTGAGTTTGACATAGCTTTGTATGTTAAGCAGAGATCGCCTCTGAGTAAGCGATATGCGATGGAATAAAGCTGGAGTTTTTTGAGACGGTCTGAGCAGGGCATCTGTTTGAGGTCAGTAATCTTCTTTGTGAAGTATTTCTGTGGCCTTTTCAGTTGTTGTAGATGTCTTGTGAGGTACATAGCAAAAGGGGCGTTGTACTCTATAATGGGTCTAATGAGTGATGAGTAGAGGGAAACAATGACCTCTTTTTTTCTGGATGAGAAACCTTTTGTGATGAGGTGAGCCACATAGAAGGATTTCCTGACCACTGTGGCAATGTCATTATCAAAGGAGAGACTACTGTCCACCTGTGTCCCAAGGTCTCTTATCACATTTTTGGCATTAAGTAGACTACCAGCTATGTGGTTGTTCATGGGTACAGAGTTTTTACCAAAGGGGATGACAATACACTTTTTTGGCATTGAGCTTCAGGCCATGGCTTTGACACCAGGCATCTGTCTCAGTGAGGCCTTTTGGTGTATGTCCACATTGTTAAGAGTTTCAATTATGGCTCCTAGTTTGCAGTCATCTGCAAACTTTGTTAGCCAAAGACCTTCTGTGTTAGCTTGTACTTCAGAGAAGTAGATACCAAACAGGAGAGGACCCAGGACTGAACCCTGTGGTACTCCACTTGTCACTGGTCTGAAGTCGGATTTGGAGTCTGCTACTTTCACAGTGTGGGTTCTGTCCATGAGCCAGTTGGCAACCCATCTTGTGACATAGGGATTTATACCTAGTTTAGTGAGCTTATCTATAATTCCAGAGTGGGGACTTGTGCAGCTTGTGAAATTTATTATATACAAGCAGGACAAGACAAACTCTTGTATGCAACTGTGTCTCGTCAATATGATACTCAAGATATGCCAAGGATGAAAAGGGTTATTCTTCAGGAACAGAATGTTTAAGATATGGAAAACAAACTGTCAGCAGACCAGCTTGAGAGGAAAGACATATTATTCTGCAAATTTCCAAAACTGATGATGCAGGCAGAAAAGACACTATAAAGATTGGGACTTTTTTGTTTGTATGAGAGACTTTGATTTTCATATCCTTACAGATCTGATGCTGTAGGCTGAAGTACAGTTTTATTTGTGTATATCTTTCATTGTTAAACTAGATGTCTACTTTGTATGCAGAGTAAATGAATGTCATAACAGCAGAACTGTCTCAGTGTTTTTCATTGAGTAAAGGTGCAGACTACCTGAATAGTGTAGTGCAACTTTAATATTAACAGTGGCGAGACCAGTCCAGTGCAAACAACCGGGGGGTGACCTGAAGAGGTGCCTCTCACAGTATGACATTCCAGCGCAGACTTTTTTGGAATTGATTCTTCTCTTCCTAAGACTTTGTCCATTGACTGGAGGACAAACACTGCAGTGCAGTACAGGGCAGTACAGAAATTCTTCTTCAGACAGTTGGCGATATACAGAGTGCGAGTCTTACTGCCAAAATTTACTTCACCAGCATCTAGTGAATGGCAGCAGAAAATCCTCCCACAACTGATCTTCATTTCAAGATTGGCCACCTTGTCCTGAACATTTGTGGTAAATATTTTCTTCTGTTTTCCTATTAACAATGAATGCAATTCATGAAAATGCCAAGAAGTGCACTAAGTATTTTACTGTTGATGTGTCTAAATCATATGTAAATGTGTGGAATTATTTAAATACATAGTATAATCAGCATGTTAGCACCTGTACGTCTGTACTACATAAGGCAGAAGTGTCACAGAATGTACAAAAATGTGCTATTTTGCAATGATTTATATGTTGCGTTTTGCATGCCTTGTCATAAAAGTATTGTACAAAACCTGGAATACAACCAGGATAAAGTAATGCTTGAAGCACACACAATGGCTCCTGTTTCTATATATCCTGTTGCAAAAGATTTATTAGAGGGTGATGCAAATGTCAAACTTTGTACTTTAAACTCCTGCAAATCAGACTGTAAAGATTGGATTGCTAAAGTTAGCAACCAGCAAGATCTTGACCTCATGTGATAAAAGGAATGCATTTGGTAAAATGCATACTGATACTGCTAAATGTACAAAAGAATGTTCTCAGTTTTTGAAAGTCTCGCAGACTGAAACTGAGACCTTTATACAAACTGTTATTGAACAAGGCAGTAAAGCTATTTGTATAATAGAATAGTTAATAAATAAAATTGTCCATTTGCAACAAAAATATAACAAGCAACTGGCTGACATACAGCATGATGTAATTGTTGCAAGGGAGGAGACTAACACATTATGATCTCAATTAGAGACACAGGAATCTGAGGCTGATAGAGCAGCAGATTTAGCTAATCAAGATCTTTTAAGATTACAAGCCTTGTTAGAAAAATGTTGATCTAAAGTACTAGAAAATGCTGTTACCAGTCCTATAATAGCCTCAACAGGTTTTTTCTGCTAAGGTTTATCATTAGTCTAGGATGTTAGAAACTCTCCCTAAGTGGGATGAACAGAGGGGTATTTTAATAACATGATTAAATTTGAAGCTTGGATTCTTAAAACTGTGAGCACTGTATGGAATGATACACTTGAGCGTTGTTTCTGGAATTTTATTCATCAGCGTTTCATGGCTTATATTCAGCAAACGTGGTATCCAATGCAAACTAAACACCTAAGAATGACAGTAGCATTGCTAGCATATACTAGAGGGCAATCTCTCACACCAACACTTTTAGATCAGTTTCAAATGACAGTCTGTAATTTCCTGAAAGAACAGGCTAAACATTACGAGCTGGCATATATGCTAGTTAATGGCAATAATAAATTAAACTTATTTATGAGGAATATTCAAATAAACTCACAGAGTTAGTAGATAAATTACTGAGAGCACATATTATGTGTAAAGATAATGCTATTCATAAGCAAAAGATTTACACTCCCTGTTCTGTACCCATTAAGTAAGGGGAAGGGGCTCTGGGAGATTGATTAATCAGGGACAAGTCCCACAGCAGGTAAGCTTCTCAAGTTACTCAATCTGTACGGGGTCCTTCAAAGAGATAGCCTATTTGTTATTCCTGTAAACAGGTGGGTCATACTAAAAATGATTGTAAATATTATCATAGATTGCGCCAGGAACAAGAGGTAAAGGGTAAGTTTTTACCATAAACACTTCACAACAATATGTGACAGAGGGTATTAGGGGACTACAGCAACAACCCCTATATACCACAAACACTCAGCAGTCAGTATTCCCAGTACAGCAAAGGGATGGTGTGACACCTAGTGTTAATGTAAAAAGTAATATTGTTAGCACACAGGATACAGTTGTCCTGCCTGACTTTGTTCCTGAGGGTCCAGTAAATCCTAATTATCAGCAGCGAATAGCTCTGCATCATATAGTTGCACAAATACTACAAGGTCTAAAATCTGATGATTCTGTTCTGCATTACATTAATGACATATTAATACAGTCTGAAACAAAAGCACATCATTTAGCTAAAGTGATACAGGTCCTTCAAACACTGCAGTATGCCAAAACATGTATGACATGCTTTCTAGTCAGAAAGAATTACCCTTTCTGGTGTGAGGACCTAAGGAAAATATAACTTTTTGTGATTTAAAGGCAGCATTGGCCAAGGCTACAGAATTAGTAGCTCCAAGTCTAACACGTCCCTTTGTGTTACAGGCAGCAGCTGGACCCAACACACTCTCTGTTGTGCTTTTACAGGAGTGGCCTCAGAGCTCTGATGCTAGAATGGAAAAGACTTTATGCCCCATTACATTCTTCAGTAGATTCAGCAACTGTTGGCCATTTACTGGGGTTTAAAACAAACTGCATACTTAACAACTTTCTCCAAAGACATTATAGTACAGACACCACATTATGCCATACAGGCTTTGGTAAATGAGACTCAGTTAAATAAACTGATTGATGACATCAGTCAAGCAGTGTTTGGAAAATGGTTGACATTATTTAGCGTCAAGCAAGTTACAATAAAAGTATGAGATAAGTATTATTTACAGTGGCGGCTGGTGACTTCAAATCAAAGGGGGGCTGCAGGAAACAGCTGAATGGGTGGGGTCAATGGGAATGGGTGTGGCCAACTAGAAAGGGGAGGAGCTATGATCAAAAAACACAAAAACTGTAACTTTAATTAAATACACTGCCCTGGGTGCCAAACCATCATTATGAGAGTCCAATCAAGAAAAATGGAAAGTGTAGAAGAAAAAAAATATTTCAATCCATTGGCTGCATGGCAGCTTACTTAATATCTAGATGGAAACAAAAAGGTTGTGAGGCATGAAAAAATAAATTACTTTTTAAATAAATACATTACTGGAATGCTAGTCAAAATCAAGTATAAGGAAAACAAGCAGCACTCAACTCAAACTACTTCTCCTTACACTCCAGTTCTAATTATAATGTATATTCAGCTTTATTAAAGTACCAAGTAACATGCTGAAAGTAGCAATCACTGTGATACCCCCACTTGTAAAAATGTTTCTTATCCAAAAGAGACCTGCTGCCTGACAACAACTATCTACTTGTTTTATGGGGAAAACATGATCAAAGTAAAAAATGAAAAGCAAACAGGAAACAAGCTCAACATACATTGCTTAAAGGATTACTGCACAGGATATGGACCACACATGATAGACTGGCATTGTTTAGTTTGCAGGTAAAGCCTGTGATGAGCTCTTTAAATAATGTAATCCTGACCTTTATTACAAATACTGTCATATGCATTTCAATACCCAAGGCTTATATGTTATCTAGTTATGTAAATATTCTCTGCATGGCAACAACAGAAAGGCTTTCAATGTTGCCAATTTGTTAACAGTTTGCTTATTAAAACTTACTTGCATCTTACAATCTCAGACAAGCTTACCAGATGGTCATTAAAGCATTCCTACTCAAACACAGCAACAGGCACTTTCTGAATAATAAGCATAAATCAACAGTATAAAAATATGATAGAAACCAGAACATTCTGCAAAATCAAGGACAGATGAAAATCCATTGTAGTACTTGTGTCTAGCTTGGATGGGGTATACTCTGCACATTTACACTGCATAACTGTTCCTTGCCTTGCTTGAACACATCCAGAGTCACTACATGGGGGAGTGGTGTACAACAAGTATGTCACAATTTGAAATGTCTCTGGCTGACTGCTATGGCCCTGACACATTTGTCATACCTCTCGACCTCAGAGCAAGAAATCAGGACAAAGTCATACATAGAAGTGGGACAAAGGCCCAAAAATAAGGACAATTTTTAAATATTGTTCTTATAAACTTAAAATGATAATAGAATAGTAGGTCTTGCATTAGTATGAAGTTTTGAAGGTATGAAATCTGAAACTCAAATGTCTGTTATTATTTTCTAACTTCAATCTTTAGTGATTTGCCACTAATTTGCCAAAAAGAACACAATTTTATGAAAAATGGACCAAAAATGTGATTCAAAAATATAAAATAGCCACACTTTTTAATATTAGTATTGCTAACTTGAGCAGCTGACAAAATAAAAGAATCTACATGCATTTCTAAAATAAAAGCAATCTATAACTGATTATTACAGTTATTTATTAATTGTAAACCCTCCATGATTTCTTCCAAAATTGCCATTTTGTGGAGATGTTAGGGGAAGAGCAACATTTTGAGCCAAAATTGGGTACAGTTGAGAGGTTTGGATATGCCTAATTCTATAAAGCAATTTATTTGCACGTACCTCTCAACCTGTTAATGCAGGAAATCTGGACAAGACCAAATATATTGGGGGAACATATAAACAGTACTAAAAATTGCCCTTGTATAAACTGAGGCAGTTGATAGAATAACAGGTCTTGCTTTAGCATGCATTTTTCTGAAGGTTATGAAGTCTGAAACTCAGTGTCTGTCATTATTTAGTGACTTCATTCCTAAATGATTTGACAGAAAACCACAAATATTATGAGGAACAAACCAAAAATAAGAAGCAAAAATCTCTTCATTCTGCAAAAATCTGGACAGTTGAGAGGTATAGTTCAGCTGGGGCTGTCTGAGTTTGCGGTCCTTCCCTCTCCTCACAAAATCATGGTCGAATGGACCCCCCACAGCCATTCCAATGAACCATCATTTGGCTATTTCACCCCATTTACCATAAACACTAACTGGGAAAAGACGAAAAACAAAAACCATAAACACTAATGTGCATACTGCTTTACTTCTGTGATGATTTGGATTTCATTTGAAAGTTTTATTTTGCATTTTACAGCGCAAACACTAATAGATATCATATCTGCTAAACAAAGCAATGCAGTCTCACAATGAAAACAGACTTAGCATTAAAACTTCTCTGCCCTTGAAAACTCACATTCACTGAAACAGCATTGAAACCCACATTTAAAGAAAATACATTTTGCCAGTGGCAGATTAACTTTGGGTTTGGGCTGTTTTCAAATCACAGGCCCCTTGCACACGATACACACACACATGCCCTTTCATACACCTTCCTGATTGTATTAAATTATATTTCTTGTACAATACAGTACCGTTTTAGAGGGTGTTTTAAATTTGTTTTGAAATTTTTCCAGTAAACAATGAAACAAAATGCATGCACCAGTAATGACAAAACTGCCCATTTCAGAACATTTCCATAATAAAAGTCTAGTCCATCAGCATCAGTGCATATGCTCAATCTCTGATGTAAAAGTCATCTAAATAATTCCACATTAAAGAGATCTGTAACTAATGAAGAGGCTTCTGCTAGCAAACAACTTTGTATTTCATTGTTTCATCTACAAATAAAGTGTCCGTTACCTTTGAGGAATAAATTGCCTATTTTACACTAAAAAAATGATAAGCTAGCAATATTGCCATAGGGAATGGATGGCAAACTGATAACAGGTTCATAGTTACTAGGTATCTTTGCCAAAAAGGAGTGCAGCATCCACCCCCTTTGCAAAGTACAGTATCAGCAATGCATCTATCTATTTTGGGAGTAGAACCCACAGCCTTCTGCATCAAAAGCAAGTATACTACCTGTTGTGCTATTAACAAGGCAAGCAGACTCAGCATAAGCAGCACTAAACTTTTACTCCTCTGCAGCTCTCAGCTTCTTGCAAAATCTACTCACTCAGCTGTATCTCTGAACTTTGCAGCACAAAGAAATCTGGAAAAAGCCAAAGCTTATTGTGGGGGGGGGGGGGTAAAACCCAGGGACACATTTTAAACATTGCTTGTATAATGTTGGAAAGTTGCTAGAATAAAATGCTGTGTTACCACCATACATTTCACTGCCAAGCCTTAAACCCAGGACCCTGTACAAAACAGTCAGAGCAATATACCACTATGCCAAATCAGCTATTTTCTGAAAGAGGAAGACGGAAACTTAAATGGCTACCATTTAGTGAATTAAGTTCTCACCATAGCACACCTGTCAACCTCTTAGCGCAAAACACCTGAACAAAGGCAATAATGGATGAATACAGCCCCCAAACATTCAGTGAATTCAATTCTCACCATAGCTCTCAATCTCTGGGCAAAAAACACCCAGACAAAGCCAGTAATGGGGGAATATAGCCCCCAAATATATTCAGTTCTTACCATAGCTCTCAACCTTAGCACAAAAAATCTGGATGAAGCCAATAATGTGTGGAATAAATTCTGCCAGAACTGAAGATGTGAAGAATAATATGATGGCAAAACATGTAGGAAGATATTGGACTTCATAAGAGAATGTAATAAAGGGTTTTCATAACAAAGGTTTCAGTCTGGTGAATGCACATGCATCATTAATTACAGAACTGAAAGAATAATTTTGTGCACTTTGTGTTCCTTTTACAATTTTAAATGCAGGCATATTAAAGCATGTTAAACAAAAAGATGCTAACTTTGTTCATGCTTTATGACTAAACATTAGAAATGAATGCAATAGTTTATGTAATACTATTGACAAAATCCAATAGAACATATATTGTTAAGCCATGTTGTACTTGTTAATTATGTGCTACATAATGCAGTTATAATTCATGCAGGATAGCTTCCATTCTTATGTAGCAAAAGTTCATAGTGCTTACAAGCAGACAGCAATTTTTAAGAATTCATGTTAGTGCACTGAAGTCAAAAATGTATTTCAGCTTGCGCAGTGTTCACTTATTTTTAATCTCACTAATGCACAGTGACAGACTGAAGCAGATACAGCAAGAAATGAAACGTCACAGAACTTTCAAGGTGACAGCTTGGAACTTCAATAGGTGAGCAAGACAGAAACAGCTTTGATAAAAATAAAGGAAACATATGAGTATCTATAACATTCTGCACCCTGACCACAGAAGTATGTTTGGACTGGAGTCATAATAATATCATTCAGTATGACATTCTGCCTTTTTCTGTTTGATTGCATCCCTGCACAAAACTCCACAATTTACCACAGATAGATGCTTTCAGGCTGTCCTCTACATGATAGCCAGTAATGTAGTAAAAAGCCTTTGCTAATGCCTTATACATTGGCTTCATAGTTAAAAAAAGATATTACTTACCAGAGCAGTATCATTTAACAGTCATTTTATACTCCATCTGACAATATAAACCTGCCTGAAGGAATGCATCCATTAGCACCTCATTTTAAGGAATACGGAGTCAACAGGGGTACTGCCAAACCTACACAGCTAATAATTGTGAATCATTGGTAAACTAGAAGTAGTTCTCCACATTTGGGTAACTTTACTGTTACACCTTGAATGATTTAAATAAGAAACAGTTCAGTTTAGGGCCAAAAAAAAATAAAATTATTTATTTTGGTCATTTATCGAGGGCCATGGAGAGCCAAAGCTTATCTCAGCATTCCGATAGTATAAGGTGGAGAAACAGGTCTGAATTAGGCAGCAGTGGTTGCATGCTTGCTTACACACACACACACACACACACACACACACACACACACACACACACACACACACACACACACACACACACACACACACACACACACACACACACACACACACACACACATTGTTCTGCAGTATTAAAGCCTTCACCTACCAGCCCAAACTCCAGTGACCGACCGAACCCCTACCCGGTAATCTACCAGCCCAAACTCCAGCGACCGAATGAACATCTACCAGCAAGTCCACAAACTCAAATGAACTAAGGTAATCCAAATCCAGCAAGCCCACAAACTCCAGTGACCGAATGAACACCTACCCGGTAATCCAGCAAGCCCACAATCCAAACACCTACCTGAAGCCTTTGTCCCGAAGCCTGCACACTGACAGTCCTGTGAGAGCAGCTCAGTCGTCCTCATTGGTTCTGACTATGGCTGAAGCAGTCCGGAGCTCCTCTGTTCTGTGAGATCGTCATCGCACAGATTCCTGGTATCTCACAGCAATGATTGCTGGGTACCTCTTTCTCTATATCCGGACTGCAGATAAAGGCAGTCTGCGTTTGAATTGTTTTTTTGTTTTACAGATTTTATTTTGTTTTTTCTAGGTGGGAGGGCTGCAGTCTGGCAGTCCGATAGGATGAGCCACCCCTGATTATTTATCTAATTTCATGGGATATGAAGGAAAATGACACAAATGCATTAGGCACATTTCAAATCCAGAAAAGCCCATTCTGTCTCCTGATTTTCAGGAAGACAGGCCATCCCTCTTTGTTGATGGTGCTTGATTTTGGGACAATAGACAATATCAGACTGAATTTGCAGTAGTACCAGAAAACCCTTCTATGGGACAGTTGACTGATTGAGTTATCAGGACATGTCTGCTCAGCGAGCTGAACTAAAAGCAGATCTTCATGTGTTACAGCATTTTCCACCTGTCAATATTTTTTTCAGACAGTGCATATGTAAGTTAATTCTCTGCGGCTGCATATGTCTACGTGGGCAAGGAGAGGGTTTGTTGATAATATGGGCAAACCACTGAAGCATGCTTCTGTGTTACAGACTATTTGAAATTTGTTTCGTAGTCAGTCCCTTGTGGGTGGCTACAGTATCTTAAAGGTAAAAGCTCATCAAAAAGCTGCAAATTAAATTTTTCGTGTAAATAACTATGCTGGTTAGATGGCAAAAAAAAGCAGCCAAGGAAGGAATGCAATTGCATCCTACAGAACACCTTTCTGGTGTACCAGATAAAACCACTGCAGTACATGCCATACAGACATTTTCAGCTCAGAATTTGCAGCATGATTTGCTAGAGATCCAAACTAAGTTTGGACTGCAGGAAGAGTTAGAAAAATGTACTCTTGGAGGAGAAAGCCCAGGGCAATATTATGCAAAATGTTTTGAAGATGGTTCTAGTCTTCCTTATATACCGTGCCAACAGGTATGACAGTTAGTGAAATTTAATCATCAGGTATTGGGATATTTGGATACACAAAAGTTATGGCCCATTGTAAAAAAACAAGTACTGGCATCCACAGTTAAAGAAAATCTGCGATTTAGTGCATGCTGAATGCTTAATATGTTTGCAGGTTAATGCTCAATTGAAAAAGCCACAGTTACTAAGGGGAACTCCAGCAGATGGATCTTGGTATGCCACCCAAATTGACTTTGCAGGTGCATTACCCCCAGCTAAAGTTGGGTACAGGTCTCTTCTAGTGGTAGTTGATGTTTTTTCAAAATGGGTAGAAGCAATTCCTACAAAAACAATGATGGCTAAGGCTACAGCAGAAGCCTTATGGAAAAACATTTTTTGTCATTGGGGATGGCCATGAGTTATCAAATCCAGTAACGGGCCACAATTGTCAGTAAACTGATGAAAGGTTTATTGATTTGCTTGGTATCCAGCAATGATTTCATGTTCCTTACCATCTTCAGTCCAATGGGATTGTTAAAAGAATGAACAGGACTCTTAAGGAATTCCTTAAGAAAGCCTGCTTGGAAAAAGGTGTAAATTGGGTAAAACATTTGCCTGGAATCTTGCTGGGTGTCAGAGCAACTCCACACAGTAAAACAGGAATTTCACCTTTTGAAGTCATGACAGGCAGGAAAATGCCTGCACACTTGCCATTCGATCCTACTGTTAGTACAAACAGACAATTATTAGAAATTGTACAGCATCAACAATGGTTAAAGGATATTTCTGAATAGTGTCAAAGTTTATCAAAAATGCAGGCATTCAAATTACGGTCAAAGGATCCTGTTATGCCAGAAAAAAACCTTCCCTCTGGGACAGGTCTTAGTCAAGACGTTCCAGACAGACGGTCCATGGGATAGTAATTGGCAAGGATCCTTTGAAATAATTGCTCAGTTAGGACCTCTACTGTACAAAGTTAATGGAAAGAAAAAAAGAAAAATTATTCTTGTTCATAGAGATCAGTTAAAAGTCATTAAATGACTTCATGTTTTGTGTTTTTTTTTTTTTTTTTTGTAGATTAACAGGTAAACCTACCTCTTTTCATACAGACCATTTGGTTAAAATCCCTTCTATTTGTAAAAAGGTAGGCAGACAGTATCAAAAGGTTGTAGTACATTTTATAGGTTCATAGGTTCATACTAGGCTATCTGCCATCCTCCATCCACTTATCAAGATTCTTCCAGCAAGTTCTATTTATTTCTGTGCTGAGGTTCACGTCCCTAGAATTATACTAGCTTAATTAACATTACATTCCAAGATACAGGCAGATGCCAATACAAAAGAGCTTGGTATGATAGTCTGCTAGGAGGCCTAAGCACAGGCATTGGATCTATTAATGCAGCTGACGTTGAAATTCTAACTAATCATTTAAAAGTAGTGGGGGGAAGATATCTCTCAGACTGTACATTTACAAGCATCATGGAATCCAGAGATATGGAAAACACATTTGCACAATATAAATTATCAGCAGCAATTTTTAGACAATTATGATGCTATGCAACTACATCAGTTGAAATCTGATGGTAATATGATAATTTCTGTAAATTGGACAAAATGCACTATGCAATCTTTGTATGTAAAAATTCAAAAAAATAATGTACAAATTGAACTGATGTTACAAAATGAAAATGTTTGGCGACAATTGCTTAACAAATGGATACCTGATACTGATTGGATTAAGCTATTTACTGAAGTAACGCGTTTATATTATGCTGTCAAAAACTCAAACTGTCGACAGCGTAATAATCAACACGAAAATGTCAAAACAGCGAACATCGAACGCACAGAAAAACAACACCCAAAAACAATGAAACCCCCCTGCACCCACCACACACGCCGCTAATTAAATATACCAACTCTGAGATCGCACTACATTGTAGTAAATGGAAATCTCCCTTTATTCAGATTTCCATTTACACACGCGATGACTTTCGCTTTCGACATTTTGGTGCCGACAATATCAGCTTCAATATTGTCTGCCTTCGACAAGATGAAGTAGACCCGAAGTAACATATTGTACTCCACAATACTGTATAGGACAATTTTCACATTATAATGTTACTGATACCACTGTTATGTGTCAGTTTATGGTATTACCTATGAAATTTCTCGTAGCAGAAGGGTATGAGTATTGGTTGCCACAATTTGAAGGTAATCATATAGATATGAGAGGAAAAACACATAACATTTAGTATTGTACACAGACTCAAAATGGATTAATTTGTGGACAGTATTCGCATGTCTATGAACCATGCTTACTGCAGCATTCTGTTAATTTGTGTAAATGGACTATTATGTCTTCTTCTTTTCAAATGTTTATAGAAGTGGCTCCTCAGTATATTTGTCTGGGTACAGATCAAGATGTAGGTCATAATTTAAAATTGCATTTTGTAGGATGTTTGTCACATGTTGATTTCCTTAAATAGAATAATAAGAGCTATGTGTTTACTGAAACCATAGAAGTAAATATTTCCAAAAATTGGAATTATGACTTAAAACAGCTTTCCAACATATCTTTGTCCTTGGATAATTTAAAAAACATAATGAACAATACAAAGATTCATAGAGAGTATTTGGAAAAAAGAAATACAAGTATTCTGTATTACGAGGCATTAAGCATCATTGCAAAAGATAAACTACTTAGTTTGGCTGAAAAGACCAAAAAAGACACTGCTCACATTTGGTGGGAGATCTTTACTGGTTCATCAAAATTAGGAAAAAAAACTGTTAAGTTGGTTGATATATCCTGTATTAGTATTGTTAGGCATTATAGTCATATTAAGTATCTGGAATTGCTACCTAAGTTGCCATTTGTGGAAAACTTATAGAATCCAACAAATCATGATGGTTAACCTAGATAAACTGGAAAAGGTTTCAATGTGTACAACTGAAGTTGAAAACAGACAGTCATTTTCTGCTTTTTAATTGAAAAGAGGGAATTGTGAGGGTAACGAGCAGGTTAAAAATGGATTTCACTGGACTTTTTCTGAAAATGTAAAATAAATATTCTGCATTTCAGTGTGTAGAGTGCACTTAGTTTGAACTCTTGGCAAAAACATATAGCTTGGCATTCATTGTTAATAAGAATTAGAAGTAAAATGTTTTATCTCTTATAAACTGTGCAGCTTGTGAAATTTATTATCTACAAGCAGGACAAGACAAACTCTTGTATGCAACTGTGTCTTATCAATATGATACGCAAGATAGGCCAAGGAGGAAAGGAGTTATTCTTCAGAAACAGAATGTTTAAGATATGAAAAAAAACAAACTGTCAACAGAACAACTTGAGAGGAAAGACATATTATTCTGGCAAATTTTCAAAACTGCTGATCCAGGCATAAAAGACACTATAAAGATTGGGAATTTTTCTTTTGTATGAGAGACTCTGTACTTCAGCTTAAAATAATTAGTTTTGTTATTTGTGTATATATTTCATTTTTAAACTAGATGTCTACTTCATATGCAGAGTAAACGAATGTCATAACAGCAGAACTACCTCAGTGTTTTTCATTGAGTAAATGTACAGACTACCTGAATAGTGTAGTACAACTTTAATTTTAACAATGAGTGCAGTGCCTTCTTCAACTGCTCACATCAGATGATGAGTTCATTTAAGTGCTTTGTTCAAATCTCTTGAATTAATACATATTGAAATGCTTTTCTTACCATGGAAGATACCCACTCAGTTGGTTCTTGTATTGGACAAATTACTCCTATCTGCACCATTCTGTCTAGCTCTACTTTTACATTGTCCTGCAGGGTGACTGGAACTTTTTGTGCTGGTCTGACTACTGGGCTGACCTTGTGGTCTATCTTCATAGATTCCATAACTGGGAGTTTGCCAAGCTCATCTTTGAAAATATCAGCATGTTCAGAAAAAATATTCTATGTGAAACCTGTGCTGTTGTCACTCATGCCCACATGGTGGACTTCTTTATTAAATAAAATCAGTCCCATTTTCAAATTGTCTTAGAGGCCTAACAATGACTGCACATGTCTCTTAACTATGTAAAACTGCAAGTCATGGGTGTTCCCAACAGTATAGCATGAAAGCACTACTGAGCCTTCAGTTTTAATCTCATCACCACCATAAGCAACAAGGTTTGCAAACTATGCCAAATCAAGTTTCTTAGCAGCTTGTACATTAGCAAACATTTCTGCTGACATAACATTGCACTTTGAACCAGTATCAACTTTGAGATTGACAGGTCTCCCATTAATCCAAACAGTACAAAGTACTTCCCTCTTTGCCAACAAATCTACTTTTCCTCAAGCGCAGACACACCATCAACATAAAAATGAGTGTTGCAGCTGTCTACTTGATCAACTTTGTTCTTTGATTGCTCTCTCTAAATAAAATAATATGCCTTTTTACATTTATAAAGCTTTCTGAAATTATTCCACTTTTTACGTCTGTGGCATTGCTGACCAAAACTTCTCTCATTTGGGCTCATGGTTTCCACCAAAATTACGACAATTGGGTGTGAGGTTTTATTTTGTTTTTATTTTATTTTACATTAGATGACCGGGAAAGTCTGACTGGACACAGGTCCATTTTCAGCGGAGGCCTGGAGAGAAAAGCTCCACATACAACAATTACAACAAATCTAAAAGTACAATTAATTTTTTTTTTTTTTTTTTACAAAACTGTAGTCATAAGGCATAATTTTTTACATATAGTACCATATTTAACATTTCTTCATAGACATATATATCAATAGCAACAGAGTAAAACACTGTTTTGCAGGAATAATTATTTTAGTAAAAATTGTTTGGCAGGTATAAAAGTAGACAGAGGGTAGTAGTAGGTAATGAGATGATCTTTGGCAGAATCCTTGCAAGCCTTCAGTGTAAGTGGATTAGCCTGGGGAGTCGCATGGGTACAGCCAGTTGGTAATATAGTGGGTTCTGAGTAATTTCTTAAATAGTGAAGCAGAGCTGGTAGAAGTTATGTTCTTTGGGAGTGAGTTCCAGATTTTTGCTATTGTACAGCCAAAGAGTGATTTACCTGCTCCATTCTTGTGTTTGATGACATTTATGAGATTTTGGTCTGTTGATCTTAAGGTTCGATTGGTAGTGTAGTACTGTATTAGTTCCTGTAGTGCTGGAGTTTTGTCAGGGAGGTAGTACAGTGTATAGGCTGTGAAGAGTTGAGTTGTAAGTAGTAATTGGGGTAACTCCATCCAGTTGAGCTATTTGAGAGAGAGAGAGACATTGGTGGGATCTATTACAGGCACCTGTAGTAAACTTGGCAATTTTATTATAGCAAGATGCCATTTTGTTTTGTTCACTATGGTGAAGATTAGTCAGTAATGGGGAGGCATAAACTAGGGTGGATAATAGATGAGTTCTTGCAATGGTTGCTTTGGTATAGCTGGTCATGAACTGCCTGTTCCTATACAAGAGACCAAGCTTTTTGTTTACCTTTTTGATTGTTTGGACTATGCATATGTCATGTCTGAGTTTGTTGTCCATTACTACACCTAGGAGTTTAGTGTGTGTTGTTGGAGTGATTGTGGTATTGTCCTTGGAGTTAATTGAGAAGTCATTATTTAGTACAGGAGATCTGCCAGGACTGAAGAGAATTAGCTTTGTTTTTTTTTAGGGGTTGAGTAGAAGTTTAATGCCAGAAAACCATGCTACAGCCAGAGTAAAGTTATTCTGTGTTATTGTTTGAAGTTCCCTTAATGTAGGGGCAGCACATATGATAGTAGTGTTATCTGCATACTGCTCTACAGAAGCAGAGGGAGATGATGCAGCTATTTGATTTGTAAATAAGGAGAATAGCAAAGGATCAAGTATGGAGCCTTGAGGGACTCCTGTAGTTACAGGTAGAAGGGAGAATAGCTGGTCTTGCAAGAGCACTGCTTGTTGATGGTCAGTTAAATAGATGTTGAACCACAATATGGTGTGGGAGTTTATATTTAGGGTAGATAGAGTTTTATAAGCGTGCTGTGATTGACCATATCAAAGGCTTTTGATAGGTCTAAGAATACAGATGATACAAAAAGTCCACTGTTTCTATGGGTGTTGACTATGTTGGTATATGACAGTAGTGCGATTGTGGCACTATGGGATGGCTGAAAGCCATGTTGAGAAGTTGATATAAGGTTATTTTTAGGAGGTATTTCATTAGTTGCATATGTACTACCTTTTCTAATATTTTTGATAAAGGTGATAAAATTGTGATTGGGGGTAGTTGATAAGCTCAAGAGAGCTACCGCCTTTGTGGAGTGGAATAATGTGGGATATTTTCCACAGGTTAGGTATTTTGCATTCAAATATTGATCTATTTATGGGGATGGATACTGGGTAGGATATGGTGTCCACTGATAGTTGAAGGAATTCAGCGGGAAGTTTGTCATTAGATAATGTGGTAGGTTTTAATTTTTTGAGGAGTTTAGTAATAAGTTTTTTTGTTGCAGGAGACAAGGAGAAGGTAGAAAAAGTTTGTTGTGTAGTAGGGTTTGTAGGGGTTGGAGAAGATGAGGGGCTGGTGGTGCTATTTAGAGTGTTGGAAAGAGTTAGGACTGTTTCAGTAAAGAATTTGTTGAATTGGGTGGGGGTGTCTTCACTGTTGGATGGTACTATGGGTGTGGGAGTGTCGGTTTTGCCTGGGTGCAGTAATTTATTTATTGAGGCCCAGAATTTCTGAAGGTTGTTAGTGTGTTTTTCTTGTAAGGTTGTGTCCTTATCTAGTTTTATAAGTTGTTTGGCCTTGTTCCGGAGTGCTGAGTAGTTTTGCTTTGAGGTTGTGGTTTTAGGCTTATGATATTGAGCCTAGGCTCTGTCTCTGTCCTTCATTACAGTTTTTGTTTCTTTTGTTAACCAAGGGGCATAGTTTGTCTGGTGCATAATGGTTTAGAATTTTGAGAAAGGCTGAGTTGAAGTAATCTACTGCCTCATCTAGGGGTAGATGTTTTATGGGAGACCAGTTACAGTATTTTAGGTCATTGTTTAGGTATTTGGCTTTGAGGTTTTTTTTTTTTTTTGTTGCAAACTATTCTAAGGGTGGATTGGTTACTGTGGTAGGATTTATTCCTAATAAGGTAGGTAGGTTGGTTGGTGATCGCGCAAGCTGTCTGGTAGGCAGCCTGATTGGTGTGCTATGGTGGGGTCAGACAGAAATATCGAATCTAGGATGGAGTGACGCTGTGATTTCTTAGCGATTCGTGTGGGGTTGTCTATGATTTGGGTAAAGCCATGGAGGTTGATATGGATAGACGGATTGTATTTGGTACAGCTAGACCAGTAAACTGCCGCTCGGTTGTGCTGAGTGTATCCTATGTTTTACTGAAGCTGGCCTTGGTCTCACAGGAACCACACCCTTTGGCTTATATCTCTTAACCTTGTGCTGCATTAACATTCATGCTGGAAGAAGCTGCCAGTATACTCTTTTCATTCATAAGCATATTTATGTGTTTTTCTGTAAGCTCATATATCTTTGCTTAAAGTTAAATACTGTCTCAAAGCAAAATCTTTCTCACTGCATCATTATTAACACCACACAATAACCTGTCTTTTATCAGCTCATCTATGAAATCACCAAATCTTCATGTTTTTTGCCTTGTTTCTCAAGTCAGTTATATATGCTGCAAACGTTTCACCAGGTTTTTGATCGCTTGTATAAAATATGTGCCTTTCCATTGTAATATTTGTTTAAGGGTTGCACATCTCTCTAAATTTACATTTTAAGCACTGAGGGTCTTCTCGTGTTTCAGTCTGTACTACAATATGGTGGTCATCCCCCTCCTCTGCAAACACAGCAGTTGCATACACAAATGAATGTTCTCTCTTAATGGCTTCTGAACCAGCTAGATTAAGCAGAATAAATGCTTTTGTACATGCGTCTTTGTCATAAAAAGCAGTGTGTATGAAAATATCATATTCTTGTGCAAGCACTCTCCAATTTTCTGCAATACTGTTATCAAACACAAGCGGAGCAGGTTTGCAAAATCCCTCTGCCATGCCAAATAAGTTTCAACACAGACCAGGTACTTGTAATAATATTCATCTATACAACAGACTCTTTGAAATAACTGTACTCTTGGAAAAGACTGCTGTAATACTACATGCACTGTTAACACTTTGCACACTTCAGACACTTAGAATAACTTTAGTTAATGGGAAAAAGTAGTACTTTGTAAAAAAAATATGGTCAGTTTGTCTTTTTCAAATATTTTATGGCATTCAGATACTATTTTGAACATTTTGTTAATTATTTTGAGTACTTTTACCAATGTGTCGCAGTTTTGAACATTTCATTTATTCAGTAATTTGTTTTGAACTTTTTGAATGCTTTGTTTCATATTCTTCAAGTAAAAAGTCATTTAAGCAAGTTTGAGTACTTGGAAATTAGTTCTGACCTGTATTCAATTTGTGTGTGAGTTGTTTGGCCACTCCTGTGTAGTCCTCCATTAGTAACTCTGTGCCTCATGATTATGACTTCAGTTCCCACTTTTGACCCCATGTTGCTTGTCTTGTGCATTCAAATAAGATGACGAGGCTTGGGTGTTCGTTTATGATGTTTGTCACACACAAACACATCAGGATGGATAACTGGAACATTAAGCAAACTAATCAGCTGACTGACTGCTACATACATACATGCTTTCACTCCCGCTTCTTACACAAAATGGCACTCTGCTTGCACATACTCAATACTAATATGCATATACCCATGAACTACAGTGGCTTTAAAGGTACAACACACACACTATGATCTACAGAAAGGTCAAAGAGTTACTGGAGAATGGGCCTAGCAAAGCCTGATCTAGGCATAAAGAAGGAATCAAGTTCAAATTGCTTTGTAAAATTATGTACAGAGTACCAAGTTGCTGCTTCGAGAATACTTCTAGAATCCAACCCTTTCCAAAAAGCCATAGATGAAGCCATGTCCCTGGTAGAGTTTGCCTTGAACTCTATGGAATAGTTTTGTTATGGTGAAAATTACAAAAAGTAATAACCTGAGACAAATGTTTGGTCTGTTTTGACACAGACTGTCTTTTCTTCTTACCTTCACAAGAAATGAACAACTTGTTTGCAGATCTGAAATATTTTGCTCTGTCAAGATAATACCTAAGTTATCTGAGGACATCCAAGGTATCCTTTCTCTTTCATTTTTAAGATCAGGAAGGAAAATGGGAACATGGATAGTTTCACTTAAAGTAAACTTTGATACCGTTTTAGGCATAAAAGAGGATTTGTTCTTAAAGAAACCTTGTCTCTGTGGAAAATGAGAAAGATATGACTCATCTTAAGAGCTTGCAACTCAGATACTCTTGTTGCAAAGGTCAGAGCAATAAGTAAAACAGTTTTCCATATTAAGAAACTGAAGTCAGGCAGACAAGATGGTTTAACTGGAACACGTTTCAGCTTCTCTAAAACAAAATTAAGATCCCATAGAGGAGCTGCTGGCTTTATTTGAGGTGTCTTATGCAAAAATTCATTCAAAATAATTCTGACATAAGAATACTTTGAAAGAAGAGAACCCGCTGCTCCAGTGGTGTAGAGTAATAAAGCCCTGACTATGATCCAGGTGGCCTGGATTCAGTTAGCATCCTGAGTGACTGATGGAGTGGCAGGGAAAGAAGTGTGTGCCCATCCAGGGGGTAGGAAGGTATGTGAGATATATCCATAAAATGATCCCTGGTGGAAACTGGGGATGTTGCTAAAGGAGGTGGGCTTGGTGGGGTGCAGGAAGACTTGGCTGAGCTGCCATGGAGGTGAGGCAGTAAGCCACTGATCCCACATTGCACTTTCCACAAGACTGTACCATGCTGCCACAGAGGTAATGGGAGAGTAACAGGGTAAGCCAAAATAAGACCCCCCCCCCAGGATGGAAGCTTAGATGTGCTGAGCCCTGTTGCCTGCAATCCTTGAGCATCCCCAACATTTATCAGAATAAGTGTGAGTTGGCATGTTGTAGCTGGCTAACCTGATGGAAATGGGGCATGGAGCCACACCGGTAATAATGAAGTACTAGTGTGAGTAAAAAGCAAAAATAAAAAAAAAAAAAAAAACTAACAATGAAAAAAAAAAGGGAAGAGGACCCCAGGGCAGACATGCTGAAATGGTTGATAAATAAACTTTATTGGAAGAGTAACAAAGGCTATACTTTACCAAGTAAAACCAGGCAGCACTTGCCTTGAATGGGTGTTGGCTATAATGCTGGCACCAACTGGAAAACCTTTTCCATTTACAAATATGTGATTTTGTAGTAGCAAGCTTTCTTGCCTCCATTAGTAGCTGATACATGTCCTCAGTAAACACATGCTTAAAGGGAATCATCCAGGTAGTCAGTTGAAGTTGATTTGGGTTAGATGCATCAAAAACCTGTTGTAGTTTGAGTAGACCTATTCTGTGAGGAAGCTTGTGGTAATTCTCCCTGTCCATTTCAAAATGAAGGAAGAATACCTGTTGCCTGTGCCAGAATGGAGTCATCACAATGATCTTGAAGGATTCCTTCTGATACTTTAGAAGTACCCTGGATATCAGTAGAAAGGATGCAAATGCATGCAGGAATATTCATGTCCAAATAAAGGAAAATTAATTGGTCTTCTAGGCCTTTATGCATGGATGGAGTCCTGGATCAGAATCTTACCAGTTGATTGTATAGAGAGGAGGCAAAGAGGTCAACTTAAGGAACTTCCCACAAATAGATCGAATCTTGGAAGACCCCGTAATCTAGTTTCCATTTAAGAGGGTCTGCCACTGTCCTGATCAGCTTGTTTGTTTCACAGTTTTGCTTTGACATGATGTAGGATGCTTGAAGAGTGAGATTGTGCTGTGTTACAATATCCAATGCTAATGTGACAAGTCTACAAAGGAGGCAAGATCTAGTTCCTTATTGTTGATTTACCATGTAATTGTGGTATTGATTATAATACCATAAGTGGTCCAAGGGACCACAGATTATGCAGAGAATTGAGTGTCTTGATCACTGCAAACATCCATTTTATATTTTTGTGCTTTTATCTGTCCTTGGTGACCCAAACAGATTGTACTTTATTTTTTCTGGAACAGCTTCCCAATCAAAATCCATGGCATCAGTGGTGACAGACTGCATTGGAGAGGGTTGGGGGGAGGAGTAGGGGAGACCTAGATTTAGGGATATTTGTTGTCTCTACCAGCAATTTCTTCTGACAATAGATAGATAATCCATGTTGGTGTTAGTAACAAAGATACTTCAGATACCATTAAATTATTTTCAAAATCATAGATGCCATGAAACCAAGAAGCTTGAGATATTTGGCCAATGTGGTAACAGAAAAATGTAATGCTTGCAGTCAAAAACCAGACTTCACCTCTGCATAAAACACTTTATTTAAAGAAAACATAAAATAAAGATATGTTAAAATGGATTAAGCACTTTTGTCCATTACATAATAGGACTTCATCAGAATCACCACTGAATAAAAAACACCACTTTTTATACCTTTGTACATCACTAATTGATAGCAATTAGCTGATCTCTTTAAAGAAACAATATCAAATATAATATAAAATTCCAAAACAGATAAACCACAATATTAATAAAAATGACTATTTGCATATGAAAATGATGTTAACATTGCAATTAAAATTAATAAATACTTCTTTGCATATTCAATAAGGGCTGCATAGAAAATTTTTCATTTATACCAGGGTGTTGTGCAGCATGTAACCTAAGTTTCCATTTCACTTCCCTTTCTTCTCGTCTGCCCTTCATGTCACCTCCTCTAGGTTTAAACTTAACTTGCTCCAAAATACGAAAACAAAGTTTTTTTTAAAGGGGTACATGTTTTGGAGTGTTTATATAAAGCAATGTTCTCATTATGTTTGCCTATCTGACAAATATGTTCATAAATTCTTTTTCGGAGAGGTCTCTTTGGTTTGCCCACATAAAAAACTGGGCATGTTGAACTTTTAGCTAGGTAATCCACTTCTTTTGTTTGACAATTTCGTCTGGAAAATATGATTTTGGAGCCTATAGTGTTTCCCAAAGTTAAATTTTGAACCCTTAAAATGTATGAGCATTGGGCACAAGAGCAACACTTAGTGGTCTCTTCCCTTTGGGTACCTGAGTACCTTGATAATCAGAAAATGGATGTCTACTTTCAAATCTTTCTTTTAAACTAAATCCTGTCTTGAATATAAAACTGGGATTGGGACCTAGGATTTGAAAAATAACTGGATTTGCCTTTAAAATGTTTCAATTTCTTTTTACTGTGTATTTAATTTCCACTGCTTGTGGGTTGTATTCAACTACTAATGCTCTTTCAATGTTCTTATCATTTTGCTTATATCTGTTGAGTATTAATCCTATCCCAAATAGGGGTTTGTATTTCTTACCTCATTGTGACTGAAAGTACCTTCTTGTATCTTCTAACAAGTGGCGGTGATATCCTCGGGCTAAAAACATATTAACTACATAACTTAATTCATTAGGAACATCTTTGTTGTGTGAAGTCATCCTAGTAGCCCTAATGAACTACCCTTCACTATACTTTTCTTCAGAATGAAGGGGTAGCAACTAGAATAATCCAAGTAAGAATTACTATAAATTGTAGATTTTAAACATGTCCTAGTATGTTTAATCAGTGTGTCCAAATAATTTATCACATTTACTTGTAATTATATGTAAATCATAAAAATGTGGACATACCATTGAGATATTTAACAAAGTCAACAATATTTTTTCTGTCCCATTCCGTAAAATAAAAATATCCTCATTCACTTCTGAAAACAAAATTTGTCTAATAAGACCAGGTTGGCATAAAATTGGGATACAAGAGGCCCCCAGACCAACACCTCTGTTTTTTAATTAATTTATAAGATTTAACTTTTCACTAGAAAAAATGTATATTTAATCACACTGTTATAAAAATGTTCTAACCCTCACAGTAACCAAAGTCTGCATGGAAAAGCATAGACTTATGTATAAATCTACTTTTTCCTGTGCTAGAAAAGCTCTTTGAACTTAGGTGTCTAGAAGAAGCCTAGGGAACACAATCCTTTCTGATGGAGTAAAAGAAGACTTTTGAATATTCTCTTTGAATCCCAGCTTGTGTAAGAGATCTTTCACCCATGTGAGAGTTTCTTGAAACTTTGAAAAAAATTTCTGCAAAGATAAGCAAGTCATCCAAACATGGAAAATGTGGATACACAGTAGCTTGTAATGAGCTATAACTAGAACTAAACACTTTGTGAACACTCTTGATGCAGGGAATAGTCCAATGGTTAAGGCAGTAAACTGATAATGTGATTCAGGCACACAAAACCTTAAGAAATATGTTAAGTCTGTATGAACAGGGACGTGATGATAAGCATTTTTCAAATCTAGTGGTACCAGGAAATTTGAGGAAGAAGGGATAACAGGGTTCTGAAGTGACATCATTTTGAACTTGGGCACTATCACCAAAAGGGTTATGTAAGAAAGATACAGAGCTGGTCTCCAAGCATTTTCTGTCTTTCCCACCTAAAACATGCTTGCATAAAAACATTTCCCAGCCTGGTTCTGTCATTCCCTAATGCAACATGTGTTGAAAGGGGGATAGAGGAATCTGGTCTTGTGGATGAGAAATTAGGAAAGGAGGAATTTCCTCCCAATGCCATCTGTAAACTTGATGAATGATCTTCATAACCTATTTGTCTGAAACTATGTGTTGCCAAAGAAAGAAGTACAGATTCAGATTTTCTAGAAGGGAAAAGGATTGTCAGGTAGAGAAGGAAGCCCAAGATCTCTTAAATAGTCATTGGGACTTGTTAGACTGTCCTGGGTTTGTGGGGTTCCTGTATTCTTTTTGGAATTCATTTGTCATTTCATCTTCAATATCTGTTTACAGCATTTTACTCAGACTGTTTCTTTTATTTCTTGCCAAAATTAAATGAGGAAGATTTACCAAGGGAGGGCTGAATAATCCATGTATCAGCATACCCATCTCATCATATTTGTTTTGATAATCTCTGCAGCAGACGGACCAAAAACGAAATCTCTGGTTAAAGAAGAACTTAAAAATATCATTTTTCACATCATCATCTGAGAAGTTCTAAGAATGCAGATGTAAAAAACCTCCGCAAAATAGTACCAATGGTCACAGCCCTGGAAAAAGTCTCAACAGCATCATATATGCACTTCAAACAATGAGTAGTGAACTATAAAATGGAATAAATTAAACTATTTAAAGATGTAAAGAAGATTTTTCCACACAAGATATTGCTGCAGACACAACATTGTTCATACCTTCATAGTTAGTAAGAATAAACTGGGCGGCACAGTGGTGCAGCGTTTAACTTTGTCTTCTCACAGCAAGAAGTTCTCTGGTTTGATTGTCAGCTGGGGTGCCTCCTGTGTAGAGTTTGGATTGTGGGAGGAAACTGGAGTACACTGAAATCCACGTGAATGCAGGGAGAACATCCAAAGACATGCATCTGGAACATTTCTCCCTGGACCTCTGCTGAAAATAGGCTCTGTCCTAGTTGGACTTTTCTGGTCAACAAATGTTAAATAAATAAAATAAATAAACTTTAGCATGTAACCCTGGCAATTCAAAATTCTGAAAATGACAGTTGCTGAAGCATATTTTCCCATCCTTGTCAGAAAGTGTAAAGACTGGAATAAACTAAATATTTAGGAGCAGTAGGAATAAAGATATAACTGCTAGGTCACGTTTGGGATAATTGTTTTAAAACTTAAAGGACTGAACAACTTTATACAATCTATCAGTCTTTTTAGGGACAATAGACTGACAATCAGGAACAGTGCATGCATGACACACAAATCCTCCAAAGCTGATTGCATTAGACAAAAGGTTGAAGGTTCCGGAAAGTCCATCAGTAACAGCTCATAGTATTTTCTCAGGGACTGAGAAACATCATTCTTTTCCCACTGAAAACCTTGGTACATTCTTAAAATATTTTCAGAGAAAGAGAAACACCCACAGGAAGAATCAGATGCTGTGTACTCCTCTGAATCTGAATCAGAAGTTTGAAGAGAAAAGCCTTCATCGGTCCCTTCATCTTCCTATCCAGATTCAAAATCTTGAATCTGATCAGTAAAACAGATGTCCCTCTTTCTTTTACCAGAATCCATATTATAAGAATGGTCAATAACCCTGAGTCAAATCTAGTAAACATCTCCTGTCTGGAGAAATTTGGGTGTGTGGGGGGTAGATACGTGTTTAGTTTTCTGTTTCTTTTTGACAGGAAAAATGTGACTGACAGCATTGTTAACAGCAGCAGAAAATCTTCCCCAAAGATGCGCCCAACATTCTCACTAGGTAGGGGAACCCTTCCTTTTTCTTTCTCCTAGAACTGTCATGGAAGATGCCCTTAAGCTTAGGAAAGTGGCTGGCAGAATATAACCCTTATAGCTATGACTACTGCAGCAGTGATCAGTATGATGAACTTGCTGGGCTAGGGACTACACCAGTGAAGAAATCATAACTGCTATGATGTATTGGCATAGTATGAGGCCATGAAGCAGTAGTACTGAAAAACAGAATAAACTGGTTGTGCGCAATAATCAAACTATGGCACATGCAGTCCTACTGTGAGGGATATGCATAAATAAATGAAAAGTGGATAGATTTTAAACTGTGCTTTGGTGGTCTGTGCTATTAATGATACCATCAAAAGTAGGCATTTGAAAAACAGCTTTATTATCCATTATTATGTTGGCATTACCCAATGTGTTAGGAAATTAAATATCTATAAAAAGCTGTTATTGTTAACAAAACAATAGTACTAGCAGTGAAGAGGTTATCACAGTTCCATACACCTACACAAACTGCTTCTATTTCAGTAATACCATGTCACTCACACAAATGTTCAGATGGCATGGAATGTTGCAAAACAGTTACACAGAATACATTTTAGTCCTTATATGATGATTCTCCTCATGTTTACTACAACCAGTTTCCTTTCTTTACACCATAACACCACCAGCTACTCTGGGTTATATATAGCTGCTAGGCTTGCAGTCCAGGGGACCATTGAGCCCAAATTTCTAATTGTTCCACAACACTGTCTGGATAAGTGACTTATTCAGTAGCCAAATAAGGACTGAGGGATTCAAACTCTGTACCATGGAGCTATAATTCACAGCCTTAACCATCTGTGTCAACTCTTTTCTGGGTCCTCTCTTTTTCGGCATATACTTTTCCAAGTTACAGGCCAACACGGGAGGACTATGGCTGACCAAGTTCGCAGATGACTGCAAACTCGGCGCCATAATTGACTCTCCAGCTGACACGAACATCCTCCAAAAAGGACTCACAGAGACGGATAACTGGTGCCAGAGCCATGGCCTAAAGCTAAATGCCAAAAAGTGTATAGTCATACCCTTTGGCAAAAACAAAGTGACCACAAATTACCACATAGGCGGTAACCCATTAAGTACTGAAGAAATAATTAGGGACCTGGGGACCCAAGTTGATAGCAATCTTTCCTTCGACAACCACATCGCCAAAGTGGTTAGAAACACCTTCTACATAGCCCACCTTATCAAGAAAGGATTCACATCTAGATCAAGTAAGGTAATAGTGCCCCTTTATTCATCCCTCATCAGGCCCATCATAGAATACAATGCCCCTTTTGGGATGTACCTTACACGACACCTGCAGCAACTAGAAAGACCACAAAAGTACCTCACAAAGGGGATCAAGGGACTCCAACAGATCCCATATGCTGCCCGGTTAAAAAAACTCCAGCTCTACTCAGTTGCATACCGCCTACTTCGTGGCGATCTATGCCTGACATACAAAGCTATGTCCAACCCAGAATTAATGGACATGCTCCACCTCAGAAAATATAAATCCCTTAGAACCACGCACTCGAAGGACTTGAACTTCAGCACAGAAATAAATAGAACATGCTGGAGGGACAGATTCATAACCCAGAGGCTCCCTTCGCTCTGGAATAGAATCCCAGTCCATGTTAGGCAGAGCACCTCGCTGACTCTCTTCAAGAGGAATCTTGATGAGTGGATGGGAGATCGTAGGTTTACCCCGGGGATTACTTCTGTGTCACTACTAGACAGAGGCACAGTAAACTAACCTTAAAAAGGGCACAGCAAACTCAAATCAAAGGGTGGCGAAAGCCAAACACACTCGGGCTAGGCTTATAAATGCCCCAGGGCAGATAGCCTAGTATGAACCTATGAACCTATGAACTGCCGTACTACGCGTTGCATTTTTTTTCATTGAATTTCTTTGGAAGTAACAATGAGACAGAATTTATGCTAACTGTATTCTGTGTAATGCACAATGCCTGAATAGCAATGTTTTTTTTTATTACTACTATGTTATGAAGTATGAATTAAAATCGGTCAATTCTGATACAAGCTTGCATTCTATATAAGTTTGTAACATGACAATAGAACCCTCCTTACGTATGAATAGGCCCCTGCTGTACCTTCAGATTCTAATAGTGTCAGTCTTAGCCTTTAAGTTGGACATGAACAAGTGTCATATTCATAATTATTTCAGAAGACATCCACTGAGAAGTATATTAATAGCCCTTCTCAAATACAGAGAGAACAGGCCATCATTCCTACTTGTGTGAGACACTATGCTGTCTTGAGCACCTTTTCAGGGTCTGCAATTATATAATCTATGGAATTGAACTAGTGGGCTTTTTTAAATTAAAATAGCTAATAGCCACTTCATCTGTCATGTTGTGTATTGAAGAATCCATTCATAATAAAAGTGGTAAACATCATTTTTGCACAGGCATGCACTAGTAAAGCTATTTTATTCAAAATAATGCACTTTAGGTTTTCTGCTTCATTAATTTACATTTTAAAAGTGGAAAATATGATCAAAATTAAATTGTTAAGTATTTCAAAGTCATTAGACTTTTTCATGTATAGTTATGCACCAGTGATGGAGATACTATTGTCATGTTATAGCTTATAGGCCATATACATTTATTTTACAGTATAAATTTTCCATATCACATAAAGCTCATAATTAGTGCTTTGTACAGTGATGAAAAAAAAAGTAGAATCCACATACTACAAGCACAGGGCTTGCTAGCAAGTGATGCTGCACAGACTCCTTCACCACTCAGGTAAATGCAAAGCTGCAAGCATGCTTGCTTACCTTCAATTTACTTTATTCTATCAATTCTTAACATCGTACTTAGTTTGAAAGTTATCTTTTGTGTTACCTTCATTATGTTGTCATTGATTTGGGTTGATATGGCAACAGACTATTTAGATGAATCTCCTTTCTTCTTAGTTAGTAATTGCTTGTCTTGTTCTCAAGGTATGGGTTCTTGATTTTCTACTTTGACCATATCTTTTTAGCACTAAAAGAATTTGGCTAAAAGGTTTGAAACATGTATGATGGTGTATTTGCTGTTACTGAGTTTATGCTTTATGTATTCTAGTTGTGAAGCTTTTACTTTAACTACAGATAATAGTAGGTGACGCCACACAAAGTCACATGGCCTGGCCATCACTGGATGTCTATATTCTAGCTTGATTTCTTCTCTTTACAAAGAAATGGTTTCAGGTTTGGAGTATGATTTAACACTCATTATGCTGTAATTACATTTGGAATAGTTGTGTGTGTAGGGAGTTTGTGGATTTTGAGTTTTGCAAAGAGGTATGAGTATATGACTGTATATAAAACAAGATTTTATATAATAGCTGCTTACATTTGATGGGCATTTTGTAAATACTCATTTGCTTGAAAAAGTGATGTCAGGCAATCACCTAGCTCTCAACTCAAACAAGACTAAACTGATCCTATTCACTCCCAAAAAAACAACATCTCTAAATAGAACGGAATTCTCTATTGTCAAAGGAAAAATATACTTTAAAAATGATCAAAACACGGTAGGTTCAGGTTAAGGCACTTTACTCTTGCAGCAAGGAGACAAAAACGTGCTAGTACAGAGTTTGTCTAACTAGAATCAGGAAATACAGGTATTTTTATACATTTTCTAATAAGACATTGCCTACCAAGCTGACGTAGTGAATCACAAGTTTTGTCATCATTACTTCACAGTCATTGTTTTTACAATATTCTGCTGGTACCATCAATTTTTGTGAGAAACTTCCTAAGAGAAACAATGTGGCCTTGGCTACCACCGGTTAGATATATGCAACATTACCATTCAAGGTACTATGGCTAATTTGAGCACAAAGCAAGTATAGATTACAGTTCATTTCTCTAACAGTCCTTTGTCTATGTTATCTCTAAACTTCTGCTGCTGCACATGTTCTCATACTTCGAACAGAGCTGATTGTTTAAAATCATTACATTTACAGAATATAGCATTGTTCATTCATTTTTCCTGACCTAGCAGATAATCACCTGCTTCTTAAGTACATTTCCAAAAGGCATAAACATGAATATTGCTGTGCTAGCAATTACTAGGTCAGAGGGCATCTTGCAAGTTTCAGAAAGCACACTGCAGTTTCAAAAAGCATCTTTTCAGTCTCATATGAAACTCAACTGTATATAAAACAGTGCATATAAAATAGAATGAAAAATGTGTTAACTTATTTAGTTTCTAATTAACATTAAGCATACACACATCAATACATATTTTAATACATATTTCTCCTAACCTCTTCCATTCAGGATTTGCAGTTAAGAAAGTCATTCAGTTTAAACTTATGAAAGTGTTTCACATTTTAACAATTCTTCAATTTCAGTACTTTGATACAAAGTCTCAGAAACTGATATATCTATAAATTCTTTGATTAACTTTTTCATGCAGGGAATACCACAACAAATACATGCTCCTAATAGGAGTAATCCCACACAAATGGCAATCAGGATGTTCATTAGGATGGAACCCCACCCCCCAAACAAATTCTGGAAAAAGTCCGTCAGAGGGGTTGGGCCTGGTTTGGTCATGGCCGACACTTGCTGTATCACCTCAAGGTGGTCGTTTATCTCATGTTGATGATCAGGTATATACACACAGCACTCTTCTTTGATTAAAGCGAACGGACCACCTCTCGCCGCTAGGGTGAAGTCAAGAGCCATTCGGTTCTGGAGCACTACAGTTCTTATAGCATTCAGTTCATCAGTTATCAATTCAAGAGCAGAAAAAGTTGCATTACTCATTACTTCGAGAAGTTTAGACAGTTTTCGCAGCTCCCAAATCATTTCACTGCGCCATATGCAGGTAATATGCCTGCCCACGATATAACAGCATCACTCAAGTCCATGTGCGTCAGTTTGGTACCCACAGTATGATGGTCTTTTCAGCCCGCCTCGATCTGTCCCACTGGATTTTCAGGCTTCCTGACAGCTCTCTTGGCCACATCTCGGGTATTTCACATATTTCCCTGAGGCAAAACTGCAGTGTGTCGTATGGCCGGGACCAGGTACCCCAAAAAACAACTGCCGGACCAATTCTCAGGTAACCATTTATATGCTTTCTTACCACAAACAAAATAACAATCCTCTACCTTAGTAGTTACTTTGTTACGAAATGGCTGCCCTGCATGAAACATTTTCCTATCTATTACAGATAGTTGTTTAAAAAGTACAGGATTACGTTGCACTTGTTTGATAGTCTTATGCATGGACTCAAAAAATGAGTCATAATTTGAACTACAAGCTGCACCCATTTTGTTTGCTTTGGTATAACATTTGTAATGTACAGTCACATTGCACTTGCTCCAACCCACTTGAATTGTGTCATTCTTATAAAAATATACAATTCCCTTTTGTGTCACAGGCAAATACAGTGCTACCTTATCATATGCTTTAATAGCTACGGTGTCATAAACCAAATTTTCCCAGGTCTCATTGACCCCTAGGGGGACTGCAGTCATTAATAACCCCCGTATGCTGTTGGTATGGCTGTGCAAATCCAGCAGTTCGAAACATTAAAAGTCTCAGCATACACACGTGTAATTGCCTGATAAGTGTTAAAGTTTGGGTGCCAGTCTATGGTCGGCTCATCACATTTAATCAGTTCAACTTTTGTGGCAGGAAAAAGGAAAGGCCACAACAAAAAGAACAATGTTATCAGTATAGGTACCAGAATAATCGTGCAAGTTTTCTGAGATTGTTCAGTGTCTCTAGTTGCTCTATACCTGGTCATTTTGTTCTCTTTGTACAACAGTAACAAGGTTTTTGTCCAGTTCAAAGTTCTTAACCAGTTTACAGTGTGTCAAATGAATCCAGGACGCTCGCTCTACGATCTTGACTGCAGTGGGTGTCGACAGTAGTACCTGGTACAGCCCTTCCCAATTCGGAGAACTCCAGTTTTTTCTCTTCACCACCTTCACCCAGACCCATGCGCCTGGGGCTACTGCTGCTTCCGATGGTCTTGTTTGCTCTTTATCTGAAACAGAATTTAACTTCAAAAGTTTGTTATTCAAAAATCGCCTCATATACCCTGCAAGTGAACTGTCAGCCTCCTGCTCTGCAGGCATGAGAGGTTTCCATTGAGGTGTATAATATGCCCTCCCAAACAGAACTTCAAAAGGAGTTAACCCTTTTGCATTTGGAACAGTTCTCATGCTCAACAGTGCCACAGGTAAACAGTGCACCCAGTTCTTTTGTGTCTCACTAATCAATTCTCTAAGCTTGTTTTTCAAAACCACATTATGCCTCTCTACTAATCCTGCAGATTGGGGGTGGTATGCACAATGATTTTTCAGAGAAATCCCGAAATAATGGCTAAGTTGTTGTATAGTTTGATTTACAAAGTTTGTGCCATTGTCACTATAAATCTTTTCTGGTATGCCAAATCTAGGAATAATTTCTTTAACGAGGACTTTTGCAACAGTAGCTGCATCTGGGTTTTTAGTTGGAAAAGCTTTCACCGATTTGGAAAACATATCTATAATGACAAGGCAGTACTTCTTATTTTCGCATTTATTCAGTTCTATAAATTCCATACAAATAGTATGGAACGGATACGGTGGTATAGGGAAACTCCCTTGCTTACGTTTCAATGCCCCTTGTGCATGATGCTTGTTACAAACATGGCATGCTACACAAAAATTTTTTGTGTAGTTTGTAAATCCATACGTCATAAACACTCAATTCACTAACTGTACCATCCCCCCTGTTGAGACATGGCACTGCCCATGGCTCAACAAAGCTGCATATCTAAACAAGTTAGATGGTAAGATCAGTTTCTTTTCTTTGGAGATGTACAGTCCCTTCTCAAGGATTTCTCCTCATTTTATCCATTTCTATTTTTCTACATTTGTAGTAAGTGTCTGCATTGATTTTAACATTTTTAAGTCTAAAATCTCAGATGGTTGTAATTCCTCACTTAAAAGAAAAACTTCTGAAGCTGAAGCTGCTTGTTTTGCAGCTGTATCAGCCCTCACATTACCTTTTGAAATTTTATCCTATTGCTTGGTATGAGCTATGCATTTGCAAATAGCTACTTTCTGAGGTAACTGAATAGAGTCTAACAAGTCTAAAATAAATTGCGCATGGTTAATTGGTTTACCAGTAGATGTTATCATCCCTCTATTTTTCCACTGCTGCGCAAAAACATGTACAGTAGAAAAAGCATACTGACTGTCAGTAAAAATGTTTATTTTCTTACCTTTTGCTAAGGTACATGCCCTTGTCAAGGCAATCAATTCTGCTGCTTGTGCAGATAAGTTGTGTGGTAAAGACTTTGCTTTTAAAATCTCGGTATCAGAAACTACTGCATACCCCACTAGATTCTGTCCTGTAGGACCCCTCCTGCACGAGCCATCCACATAGTATGTCACCTGGGCATCATCCAAGGGAACATCTGTAAGGTCTTTTCTAGGTAGTGTCTTTTGCTCAATCTCCTGCAGGCAGCAGTGTAGTTTGCCATCTGCAGGGGTTGGGAGCAAGGTTGACGGATTCAAAGTTGTGCATCGTTCAATTGTCATATGAGGTTGGCTCAACAGTATAGTCATACAGGAAAGATGTCTAGCAGGAGAGAGATATGCTACTTTTTCTTGCAGTAAAATAATTGCGACTGCATGAGGTACTCTCAATGTGAGAGGGTGGAACAATACTACTGAGGCTGAAGCCTGCACTGCCATTGCAGCTGCGACTACTGCTTGTACACAGTGGGGCAAGGATCGCGCCACTGGGTCTAGCTGTGATGAATAGTAAGCTATGGGGCGTTGTTTGTCCCCATGCTGTTGTGTTAACACTGATGTCATATAACCTTGCTTACAGTCTACGGTTTGGAAAAATCGCTTATGATAGTTTGGTAATCCTAAAACTAAGGAATAAGCTATCAGTTGTTTCAGTTTGCAGAAAGCTGATTCTGCTTCTGGTGTCCACTGTAATAAATCTTGTGCTGCCATCGGCTTTTTGAATATCAAGTTAGTCAGCGGAGCAGATTCCAAAGCATAGTTTGGAATCCAACTCCGACAAAAGTTAGTAGTACCCAGGAAGGACATAATTTCCTTCTTGGTAGTTGGTTTAGGTGCTTGTAATATTGCTGTTTTTCTGTCTTCATCTAATATTCTGCCTTCTTTGGATATTACATATCCCAGGTATTTGACCTGTTTTTTTCCAAAGTTGCAGTTTGTTTTTGTTTACCTTGTGCCCTTGAGTGGCTAAAAATTGTAATAATGCTATGGTATCCTCTCTGCATTCTTGCTGGGTGGGGGCTGCCAGCAGAATGTCGTCTACAAAAAGTAAAATCTGACTACCTATCGGTGGGATAAATCCCACCAGGTTACTTGCCATTTCTTGTGCGAATATTGTTGGACTTTCACAATATCCCTGTGGTAGTCTCGTATATGTATACCGTTTCCCCTGAAATGTAAATGCAAACCAATGTTGGCTGTCTGGGTGTATCGGTATTGAGAAAAATGCATTGCTAATATCTACCACAGAAAAATACTTTTGTTGAGGTTTCAAATCATTCAATAAAGTGTGTGGATCTGGCACCGTAGCTGCCCTGGGTATAACTGCATCATTTACAGCTTGTAAATCTTGGACCATACGCCATTCTCTGTTTGCTTTCCTAACAGGAAATAAGGGTGTATTACACTGTGAATCAGGAAATTCTATTAAGACTCCTTCCTTAAGTAAGGCTGCTATTATAGGTTTGATTCCTATTTCTGCGTCCTTTCTTAAGGGATACTGTCTCTTTTGAGGTCTAAATGCTGATTTTGGCGTGATAGTAACTGGTCCTGCTGTATGAATAAGTCCTACATCTGATTTCCCTGTTGACCAGAGAGTCTCTGGTATGTCTCGTAAGGCTTTTTCCTTTTCCTCTAGTAAGAGTGCTACTCAGCTATTCTCACTTGCCTGTGAGTGCACAGCTGGGTGTGTCTGTGTTATCCAATTTAATTTCTGCTTTTGTATTCCTTGTTTAGAGAGTTCTAACTCTGTCTGTTTTTCCCACCTTGTGACTTTTTCTCCTAGGTCTGCCCACTTCAAATTTCTATCTTTAGTTAAACTTACATGTGGTAATCAAGTAGATTTGTAAATTGCTAGGAACTCCTGGGGCAATGAACAGCTTACTACACTGTTTCCTTCTGTGTCCCAGTACAAATTTCATAATACTAATCTATTAGCATGGTTTCTAAACAGTTCTTGCTCATATTCTTTATCGGGTCCTGGTCTGTTACAGTAATATAGAGTGCAATGCAACAAATGCTGTTTATCGGTGTCAAGGGAGGGGGATTTACTGATGGCTACGTTCATCAGTTCTTTGGTTACTGCCCCTGGACCAGTCGTAACTAAGTCCTGGCTGTACCAATAAAATGTTTCACCCTCCGGTCGCACTACAAAAGTATCCATTTGTCGCTGTGCTTCCATACCCTGCATAGTTGGAACTACGGCTATGCCAAATATCTGCATTAGGTCTCTGCCCAAGAGATTCACTGGGCATTTTGCAGAAACACCAATTTTGCTTTTCTGGGTCATCCCTGAAACTGGGTCAGTTATCGCTATGTTGTGGGAGAGTGGCTCCCGATACAGCTGTCCATTAGCTGCTTTCACTAATATGTAGTCCAGTGATTCTGAATTTTCTGGTAGTTTGGAAGGATGTATCAGGGTCCGTGAAGCCCCTGAGTCACACAGGAATTTGACTTCCCTCCCCTCTACCAGAAGTGTAACTTCCGGTTTTGTGTCTGCTAAGTAGAGCTCTAGGCTCTATAATGCTAAGTCCAAAATTTCATTTTCTTCATTATCTGTGAATTCATGTACATCCTCTATTTCTTCTGTCACATCCTGTACCCCTTCTATCACATTTGCATTTGTCTTTTCTTGTTTATTCCTATCCAGTGATTCTTGACTGTCATATAGTCATTCCTCACCCTCCTTGTCTTCCGTGGTTACCTTCTTATTTTGTCTGCAATCCCTTGCTAAATGTCCCTTTTACCCGCATTTAAAACATTCACCACTTTTCTTTCTCTCTTCAAAGTCTTCTGATCGTTTATCAGATTGCTTGTTTCCCTGGGTATTTTTCTTACCCTTCTTCCCAGTTTGTACTACAAAGACTTCTGATCCATCTTCTACTGCAAATACTTGAGTTTTCTTTTTCTTTTTGCTATTAAAATGCCTTTCGGCATGTCTTGCATATTCAAGTAATGACTGTAATCTACTTGTATGATGTTCTACCATGTGCTTTGTAATAAAGCTGCTAATGGGTGCAATACTGCCTTTTAAAAATGCATTCTTTAGCTGTTGCTCATACGGGGAATCATGTGTTTGATCTTCAGGTACCTGCATTCCACAATGGTTATTAAAATATTCTAATAATCTGGCATAATATCTATCAACAGTTTCACCTTCTTGTTGTATGCATTGATTAATGCAAGTCCAATCAGCCCTAGGCTTCCATTACTCAGAGATTTGGTCTATCAGACCTTTCACTCTGTTGTCCAGTTCTGCGTTACTATGTGGGAGTGGTCTAATCTCTGCGTCACGGGGATTCCAGTTGCCACTGATCATGTGCCAATCTGGACCTACGATTTGTCTAACTACTTTCTCTACTTCTTCTCCATTCAAATGGTAACTTAACCTCATGCCTTGTAAGTCTTCTAAGAATTTTCTAAAATTAACTTTTGGATGGGGAATTCCCTCTGTGGCTTTCTGGATGTCTTCCGGTGTCCATGGTCTATATACTAGAAGAGTTGGATCCTGTCCTGCCTGCGGATTTGGTACTTCTATGAGTGGACATATCTCTTCCTCACTCATAGCTTGTGAATTTTTATTTATTTCATATAATTCAATATCCCCTCTCAAATTGCATGTTCGAGACCTGGTCTCGATAGAATCTCTGACAAATGGTTTTGATTTTGCAGGAACAGCTGGGTATAGCGGAGGTGGATCAGCTTGTCCAATCGCTTCATATTCTGGTAAGGGAAGTGGAGAGGGCGGAGGAGGGGCTGTTACTATTACCAAGTTATTATCTTCTTTATCTAAGAACATTGCTTTTGAATTTTTAATCTTTTGTTGCCTGCGGTTTGCTTCCTCAAGCCACCTGTGTGCCTGAGGGACTCCTAATTGTCGTTGCTTTTTTAGCTGACCTTTCGCGTCTGTTTTAAGTTGTCTAACAAGTTTAATAAGTGAAGGTTTATCTAAATTACCATCAAATTTGTATTTATCAACCCATTTTGTATAATACTTAACATTATCGGCACGCTGTAATTGCATATATTTCGCGTCTTCGGTTAGGGGCGAGTCTCGGGAACCTTTCGTGCACTGATTTCCCATGTTGCCTTAGCTAAGTCAGAAATTATTACGTAACCCTTCTTATCATGTGGTACCATGATTTTACACCTTTTCACAGTTTATCTAGAATAACTGCCTACCTATTCTGTTTCCCTGATCTATGACAAGACAGTAATCTTTTTGTCCCTGATATGCACATGCAAATCTCCCTGACAAAACAATACTGTAACAAGTCCCTGTGCTAAAACAGAAAAAAGGTAAATTCCTCCTTACCTGACCCTCCGTGAGCTGATCCACCGGAACGTTGATTCGTCCTCCAATCCCAGATCAGAAACAGTGGCTGGCCTCTTTCGAACGACAATTCAGTCGGAGGTCTTTCAAGACAGAAGAGCCGATGTGGCCACTTTTCCATATGGGTACATGGCACCGGGCCCAATTCTGACCTAAGCCTAGAGTGAGAGGTACTTTCCGGTCCGAAAGACCAAAACTGTCAAAGGAAAAATATACTTTAAAAATGATCAAAACACGGTAGGTTCAGGTTAAGGCACTTTGTACTAGCACGTTTTTGTCTCCTTGCTACAAGATTAGAGTTTGTCTAACTAGAATCAGGAAATACAGGTATTTTTATACATTTTCTAATAAGACATTGCCTACCAAGCTGACGTAGTGAATCACAAGTTTTGTCATCATTACTTCACAGTCATTGTTTTTTCAATATTCTGCTGGTACCATCAATTTTTGTGAGAAACTTCCTAAGAGAAACAACGTGGCCTTGGCTACCACCGGTTAGATATATGCAATGTTACCATTCAAGGTACTATGGCTAATTCGAGCACAAAGCAAGTATAGATTGCAGTTCATTTCTCTAACAGTCCTTTGTCTATGTTATCTCTAAACTTCTGCAGCTGCACATGTTCTCATACTTCGAACAGAGCTGATTGTTTAAAATCATTACATTTACAGAATATAGCATTGTTCATTCATTTTTCCTGACCTAGCAGATAATCACCTGCTTCTCAAGTACATTTCCAAAAGGCATAAACATGAATATTGCTGTGCTAGCAATTACTAGGTCAGAGGGCATCTTGCAAGTTTCAGAAAGCACACTGCAGTTTCAAAAAGCATCTTTTCAGTCTCATATGAAACTCAACTGTATATAAAACAGTGCATATAAAATAGAATGAAAAACGTGTTAACTTATTTAGTTTCTAATTAGCATTAAGCATACACACATTAATACATATTTTTCTGACATCTATCCACTCCCAAAATAATACCACCATTGAAGTAGTCTCTAGTACTAAACTACTAGAGGTCATTATTGACGAAACAAATCAGAAACTGGGTACTCTTTATAGACATAGCTATTACCTCAATAACACTGCTAAAAAGACTCTAGCCTCAGCCTTTCTACTTCCATCCCTGCTATATGGTGCCCCCATACTCACAAACATCCACTCATCACTTAAAACAAAGCTCAACTCATGTTACAGTAAGGTCGCCAGATTCGCAACCAATGCTAGATCCTCATCACACCACTGTTCCTTGGTGCAACAACTAAAATTGGCTTGAGCTACCACTCTGTCTCAACTACCTACACTACTGCACATAAAATGATATATAAACCCACAGCATGTCCCTCTCTCTCCTCCTTAATATAATTGTACCAACCAAATAGACCTCTTAGATCAGAAAATAAAACACTGCTTAAGGTAGACAAACCCCACCTCCCAGCCGGTCAAATGTTCTATTCCTTCACTGTTTCCAAACTTTGGAATACCCTCCCACCCACAATAGCCTCCATCACCTACCCACCACTCTTTAAACAAAAACAACACCTCTCCTCCTGCTGGTTATGCCCATGCCAAAAATAACCCTCTCACTTTCTTCCCCTACTGTGCCACTCCCAGTTCACTCCTCCTCTATCCAGTCAACTGGTCAATATGTAGGTACTCTGCATGTTCTAATATCACTGTTAAATCAATGCCTAACATTGTTTACAGCACTGCCTTCTAGCTATCTATGTGACTGTAACTATATGTCTGTATTTATATGTATTTGCCTCTAGCTATATATGTAACTGCAACTAGCTTTTTATCTTTATTGTAATCTTCAACATGTTTAATGTCATGTGGAGCTTTTCTCCCCGGGCCTCCACTGAAAATGGGCTCACCTAGGACCAGTGGACCTTCCCGGTAAACAAATGCAGTACATAAATAAATAAAGAAAGAAATAAATAAACACAGAGTGCCAATACAGCATGTGCACAGATGTGGAAATAATGAACTTTCTGTTGAAAAGTATATTGAAAACCATACAGTAAATGGGGATGGGATTGTTGCAAGTACAGGGAAGAGTAGTAGCTGAGGCTGATAGTCAATAGTCCAAATCTGCAAAGGACTGTGCTATTTGAAATAAAACAATCTTTTACTAGACCAGGAAATCTCAAAATAGAAAGTTGCTGTTGGAGATAGCAACATATGTGTGCATGCCTGAGAAAGAGAGGAAGGACAATAGATATTTGTGAATATGTTAGGAAGAGTAAATAGCATTATTACAGAAGTGATGTGGTAGTACTTTCATCAGTAAGAGAAGATCTTCAGTGGGCATCCCATCATCAACATGCCTCCAACTCTACTAATGCAGAAAACTACAAACTGATCTAAGCAGTTTGTGAATAAGCAAGAGCAATGATATGCTTTCTGAAATTGTGATGGATCAAAGAAGATAGTTGACAGGGTCCATTGTCACCAACTCAAAGTTTGGAACTTGTTATCTGCTTACATTACTGAGGTTAATTGCTGTGATTGGCCACTTCATCAATGTATGTTTTAGCAAATGAATGAAACTAGTCTTGTTTGTCAGATGTTAACCTTTTCCACTCAACAGAACCTAGTGGATCTCTTTCTCACAACCCTGTGACTCTGAAATAGTATGTTCCTGTTGAAAGCATCCTGGGATTCCGGATACTGATTACAGCTCTTGCCGCCCCTATAGTGCCTTTTTAGGCAAGGTTCAAATGACAAATTCACCACTGTAAAAGGAATAGGCAAGCAAAAACTGAAGGTAATGCTACTCAATGCTAGAAGTCTAAATCTCAAAATGCACTCACTCGAGGCACTCCTTAAAATGGAGAACATTGATATCTGTGCAGTGACTGAGACCTGGCTCAAGGCTACAGAGAGCACCGCTGCACTACCAGGCTATAACTCATACCACACTTTTCGGCCATGTAACCTGGACCGGAACACTAAAGGCGGAGGTATGTCCATATTCATTAAGGATTTCCACACCTCCAGGCTAGTTGCTCAGCATAATGCATCCAATGTTATCCAAGTGCAACTAACTCTGGGCAAAACTGCAATCAAAATTGTAGCTTGCTACAGATCCCCCACCAAGCCCCAAGATTCCCACTCCTCTTTTCTTGATATACTGGAAAATATTAGGGTTCAACCAAACACCCTAATAATGGGTGATTTCAACTACCCCACTCTTAACTGGGAAAACTACAAATATACCAACTTCTTCACACAACGCTTTCTGGAATTCATAAACTCCAATGCCCTGGATTAACTTATCCACACCACCACCAGAAGCAACAATATCCTAGACCTAGTCATTACCAACATGAGTGACCGGTGTTCCACACTTGAAGTCAACTCCTTGTTGGTCCGATCCGACCATAAGCTAATCACCCTTGATATCCACATCCCACCCCCACCCCCCATTAAGGAAACCACAGTAAAACATTTCTCCAAAGCCAACTTCATGCTTCTTAAGACAGAAGTGGTGAACTTCATGACACCCATGCAAATGGACAATAGAGTTACAACTGCTGAATCCTACAAAAATGCACTCTATAAGCACTTACACGAGTGCATGGATCATGCTATCCCAAACAGAACCAAGATGCTATCCTTCAAAAAAAGGAAGTCAATCTGGTGGTCCCCTGTCATAAACAAACTGTACAACAGAAGGAAGAAATTGTTGCAAAAGAGAGTAAAATCCCATGAGTGGAGGAGCTCCCTGGTCAGCCTCAGTAAGAAGCTGAGATCCCTTATAAGATCCTCCAAAGCTAGCTGTGAAAACAAAATTGCCCCTGATTCTAAGGACAACCACAAAGCATTCTATAGCTATGTCAAGAATCTCAGTGGCAACATCCAGATCTGCTCTGAGTTACAGCACAATGGCACGAAAATTCAGAACCAACTGATATTGCCAACATCCTGGCAGATAGGTTCACTGCTAACTTTACGCCCCCACCCACTAAAGGGCCCATATCTATACAGGAAGAATGCAGAGTCCCTGTCATCACAACTACGCAGGTAAAAGCTGAACTCTCTAAAGTCAAAAACACAGCATCCATGGGACCGGACGACATCCCAGGTTGCATTTTACATGAACTTCAGAACAAACTGGCTCCCAACCTAAGCACCATGTTCAATCATAGCATCACATCAGTCTTTGTACCCACTGAATGGCGTACAGCAACAGTTATCCCAGTCCACAAAGGGGGAGCCACCACTGATCCCGGGAACTATTGCCCTTTTAGCCTGATGAGCCTGGTCTGCAAGGCCATGGAACATATCATCATGGAACTCATAAACAAAGACATTGGTAACCTCCAAACTCTGAATCCCACCCAGTTCGGGTTTGTGAAAGGCAGATCATGCATTCTGAACCTGATCGACTTCTTTGAGGCAGTTGCTAAAGCCGTAAATAAGGGTAAGATAGTTCACACAGCCTGTCTTGACCTCGCCAAGGCTTTCGCTACCATCCCCCATTCTGGAATTTTAGCTAAACTCACTAAACTAGGTATAAATCCCTATGTCACAAGATGGGTTGCCAACTGGCTCACTGACAGAATCCACACTGTAAAAGTTGCACACTTCAAATCTGACCTCAAACCAATGACAAGTGGAGTACCAAAGGATTCAGTCCTGGGACCACTCCTGTTTGGTATCTACTTCTCTGATGTACAGGCTAACACAAAAGGCCTCTTGACTGTAAACTAGGAACCATAGTCGAGTCCCTAAATGATGTGGAAATCCTACAGAAGGGTCTCGCTGAGACAGATGCCTGGTGTCAGAGCCATGGCATCAAGCTCAATGCCAAAAAGTGCATTGTCATCCCCTTTGGTAAAATCTCTGTACCCATAAACTACTACATAGACAGCAGTCTACGTAACACTGAATGTGTGATAAGACACCTTGTGACCCAGGTGGACAGTAGTCTGTCCTTTGATAGTCACATCACCACAGTAGTCAGGAAGTCTTTCTATGTGGCACACTTCATCATAAAAGGGTTCTCATCCAGGAAAAAAGAGGTCATTGTTCCCCTCTACTCGACACTCATTAGCCCCATTATAGAGTACAACACCCCTTTTGGAATGTACCTCACAAGACATTTGCATCAGCTGGAAAGGCCACAGAAGTACCTCATGAAGAGGATTACTGGCCTCAAAGAGATGCCTTACACTGACCGTCTCAAAAAACTCCAGCTTTACTCCGTAGCATATCGCCTACTCCGAGGTGACCTGTGCCTAACATATAAAGCTATGTCAAACCCAGAGCTGTTGGACATGCTACACCTAAAGAAATCCCAATCCCTCTGAGCTACACGGTCTAGGGACCTAAACCTTGTCACCACAATAAACAGGACATGCTGGAGGGATAGATTCCTGTCCCAGAGATTCTCCATACTCTGGAACAGGCTACACATCTATGTCAACCAAAGTTCTTCATTAGCACTCTTCAAGAAAAATCTTGATGAGTGGATGGGAAATAGGAAATACACCCTGGGGATCACTTCTGTGTCTCTGCTCAACATTGGCACAGGAAAATAACTTTCTTGGGTTGCGTAAGCCAGGGAACCTTGTTGGCTAGGCTTACGTAGGCCCTCGGGCCGATAACCTAGTACCTACTTATGAACCTATGAAAGAAAAAGTAATGTGAGAAGAATATTCAATCTATTTCATACTCAAGTCATCTTGGTGTTATGCAGATTATGTCATTTATTTATTTATTGTGACATTTGCTGTATGAAATGTTTGTTGAGGATGTTAACTTCCATTCCTACCCTACAGTTATTATGCTGGACTTTGAACATATCACATTTAAGAGGGTAACCTGCAGCATGCATGATGTTTTTTTTTTTCACTACTGCCAGACATAAGCAGCAAATATTCACATTGTCAGATATGTTTTTCACAAGTGATAAATTAATTATGCTGATTTTTTATTTATTTATTTATTTATTTTTGCTAGGATGAATAACATTTAATTGCAGAATGAACGCTACAAAGGTGTGTAGAGTGTGGGAAGTTTGAACAATCCAGAAAAAAATGTAAACCTTGTAGCACTAAATGTGGAAGTGAGTAGTATTTGTGGTTTGACTGTCCACTATTTAATGAAGAAAGACAAAGTGAAGAAAATGAGGGGGAAATATTTTTACACAAGAAATGATAGAAGTGAATGCTGAAAGGATGGGGGTGGAGGTAGGAGATGAGGATTTACAAAATACAAATATAGAAAAAAGATGCACTAAAAGAGCTCCACAAACTAACACATGAAAAAGAAACACATATAGAGATGGAAAACAGGTTTAGAGTATTAGAAACAGAGGTAGAAGAAGTGGGCAATATGAGATTTGAGTAAAAAAATAGGTGGAAAGTTCAGCTGGAAGTAGGGTGAGGAGGAGAAAAAGGAGGCCAAAGTATGAAGTGAGACAAAAAAGTAGCATCACTGAATGTGAATAGTATGAAAAGTGACATTAGAAAAATGAGAGTGCTTGAACGTTGTGAATAATAGATGCAAAGATGACTTATTTACTTGACATTAAGATGTACGTACAAAAAGGAAAATGTTCAAATAATGTGAAAAAGGAAAGTGTGGACCATAGGGAGTGATGCATATTCAGGTACTGCAATATTAAAACTTTAAATATAGTGTTGGTGGAGCCAGGGGATGTTTTAGTGTGCAATATAAGGAACAGGCAGAAGGTGAATAATAATAATAATAGTGCATGCATATGCAAATGTAAATGAAAGAAAGAATAGTTGAGGAAATTCAAAATTATATGATGGTAAACATGTCAACTGTGGTGATGAGAGACTATAATTTTATTTTAAGAAAGGAGAAACGGAAATAGTACAAGATGTACACACTGTTCATACTCAGCCTCTCTACATGCTACATACCCATAGAGTGGCGCACAACAGTTATCCCACTCCACAAAGGTGGAGCCACAATGGACCCCGTTAACTATTGCCCTATAAGCCTGACTAGCCTGGTCTGCAAGGCTATGGAGCACATCATCATGGAATTCATTAACAGAGACACTGGGAACCTTCAAACATTGGACCCTACCCAGTTTGGCTTTGTTAAAGGCAGATCATGCCTCCTAAACCTGGTGGACTTCTTTGAGACAGTTACCAAGGGTTTAGATGAGGGAAAGGAGGTCTACACAGCCTACCTAGACCTCGCAAAGGCTTTTGACACCATTCCCCATTCTGGTATTATAGACAAGCTCACCAGCCTGAACATAAACCCCTATATCATGAGATGGGTTGCCAATTGGTTCACGGATAGAACCCACATGGTGAGAGTTGCAGGGTCTAGGTCCGACTCTAAACCAGTTACAAGTGGCGTCCCCCAGGGCTCAGTCCTGGGACCCCTCCTGTTTGGTATATACTTCTCAGAGGTACAGGCAAGCAAAGGAGGACTATGGCTGACCAAGTTCACAGATGACTGCAAACTGGGGGCCATAATTGACTCTCCAGCTGATGCAGACATCCTCCAGAAGGGTCTCACTGAGACGGATACATGGTGTCAAAATCATGGCCTCAAGCTAAATGCCAAAACGTGCATAGTCATCCCCTTTGGAAAAAACAATGTACCCATGAACTACCACATACGTGGTAGTCCCCTAAATACAGAAAATGTAATAAGGAATCTGGGGACCCAAGTAGATAGCAATCTTTCCTTTGATAATCATATTGCCAAGGTGGTTAGAAAATCCTTCTCTGTGGCCCACCTAATCAAAAAAGGGTTCGCATCTAGAACAAAAGAGGTTATTGTGCACCTCTACTCATCACTCATCAGACCCATCATAGAGTACAACTCCCCATTTGGGATGTACCTTACAAGACACCTGCAACAGCTGGAAAGACCACAGAAGTGCCTCACCAAGAGGATTACCAGCCTTAAATATATGCCCTATGCAGCCTGACTGAAGAAACTCCAGCTGTACCCGGTTGCATACCGCTTACTCAAAGATGATCTCTGCCTGACATGCAAGGCCATGTCCAACCCAGAATTGATGAACATGCTCCACCTAAAAAAAACAAATCCCCAAGAGCAACAGGCTCTAGGGATCTAATCCTCACCACAACGATAAATAGGATGTGCTGGAGGGATAGAGTCCTGTCCCAGAGACTCCCCATGCTTTAGAACAGGATTCCAATCTACATTAGACAGAGCCCCCCACTAACACTCTTCAAGAGAAACCTTGATGAGTGGATGGGAAACAGAAAATTTACCCCGGTGATCACTGCAGTGGCTCTGCTGGACAGAGGCACAGGGAACAAATGGCTCTGCTGGACTGAGGCACAGGGAACTAATCTAAAGGGGCGGCGAAAGCCAACACATTCTGGCTAGGCTTATCGATGCCCTCAGGCAGATAGCCTAGCACTTACCTATGAACCTATGTGAATAGGCTGACAGACGCTGGAAATAATGGTAGGTTAAGAATAAGTAAAGTAATATATTATTCATATAAGAGGGGGTAACATAAAACAGAGATCGATTACACTTTGTTTACAAATGACATTGACATTTGTGCTGTAACAGAAACCTGGTTCAAGGCAGCAGAAAGCACACCTGCACTACCAGGCTATAGCTCATTCCACACCTTTCAGCCCCAGAACTTGGACCAAAGCTCCAAAGGCGGTGGTGTTCCCATATTCATAATGGATGTGCACACCTCCAGAGTGGTAGCCCAACATAACGCATCAGAGATACTTCAGGTGCAGCTAACATTAGGTAAGACAGCAAATCAGGTTGTAGCCTGTTATAGGTCCCCAGCCATGTGCCAAGACTCACACACCATGTTCCTAAGCACCCTGGAGAATATTAGGCTCCAACCTATCTCATACTGGGCGACTTCAACTACCCCTCCATTAACTGGGAAAATTACTCATGTACCAATACACTTGTCCAACATTTCATGGAAAAATTACTCATGTACCAATACACTTGTCCAACATTTCATGGAATTCACTAATTCCAATGCCCTGGACCAGCTTGTTCTTACCCCCACTAGAGGTAGCAACATCCTTGACTTCATCATTACTAACATGGGCAACCATTGCTACACCAATAGTAAATTCCTCCCTGGTTAGATCTGACCACAAACTAATCATCTTGGATATCCATATCCCTCCCACCCCCTATCCCCTCACAAAGGTAACCACTATGAAAAACTTCTCCACAGCTAACTTTGGGCTCCTAAAAACAGAGGTGGCTAACTTCATAGCACCCATACAAATGGAGAATAGTTGCATGACTGCCAAATCATACACCAATGCACTGTACGAACACGTACACAAATGCATGGATCTCACCATACCCAATAGAACCAAGACGCTCTCCTCCAAAAAAAGGAAGAAAATCTGCTGGTCCCCTGCCATAAACAAACTGTACAACAAAATGAGGAAACTGATGCAAAATAAAGTGAAGTCCCAAGACTGGAAAAACTCCCTTATCAGATTCAATAAAAAGATAAGATCCCTCATCAGATCCTCTAAAGCTAGCTATTAAACCAGAATTGCAGCAAATAGTAAAGACAACCACAAGGCCTTTTATAGTTATGTAAATAATCTCCACGTCAATACCCATTTTTGCTCTGGGCTACTGCAAAGTGGTACCTCTTATACCGAGCCAACAGATATTGCCAATAATACTGGCTGACAAGTTCAGTGCCAACTTTACCCCTTTCTCCCCCTCAAAGGACAAGTCATAATACCAGGAGATTGCCAAGCACCCAGTATTACTGCTGCACAGGTTAAAAAAAAACTTGGCAAGGCCTAGAATACAGCTTCTATGGGACCTGACAATATCCCTGTCTGTGATCTACATGAACTACAGAGTGAACTGGCACCTCACCTGTGTGACCTGTTCAGTCACAGCCTCACCTCAGGCATTGTCCCTACCGATTGGTACACTGCTACAGTCATCCCTCTCCATAAAGGAAGAGTGACTACAGACCCTGGGAACTATTGCCCCATTAGCCTGACAAGTCTGATATGCAAAGCTATGGAACGCATCATCATGAACCTAATAAACCAGGATGTAGGAAATCTCCAAACTCTGGAACCCACACAGTTTGGTTTTGTGAAGGGTAGATCATGCCTGCTCAACTTGGTCGACTTCTTTGTCAGTCACTTGAGCTGTGGATGAAGGCAAGGTGGTTCATTACAGGCTACCTTGATCTGGCTAAGGCCTTTGATACCACTCAGGAATCATACAAAACTCACTAAACTATGCATCAACCCCTATATCACTAAGTGGGTTGCAAACTGGCTCACAGATAGAACCCACAGTGTGAAAGTAGCTGACTCCAAGTCAGACTGCCGACCAGTTATGACTGGAGTCCCACAGGGATCGGTTATGAGTCCTCTTCTGTTTGGTATCTACTTCTCAGAAGTCCAGGCCAACATGAAGGGACTCTGGCTGACAAAGCTCATAGACAATTGCAAGTTGGGAGCCATTATTAACTCACTAAGTGATTTTGACATCCTAGGGAAAGGCCTCACTAAGACCAGTGACTGCTGTCAGAAACATGGCATTAAGGTCAATGCCAAAAAATTCCCTTTGGGAAAATCCCAGTTCCCATGAATTACCACATCAATGGTAGTCCATTGAACACAGAAGACATTATAAGAGATCTGGGAGCACAGGTTGACAGCAACCTCTCTTTTGACCCCCACATTGCCACTGTGGTCAGAAAGTCCTTCTATGTGGCATATCTCATTACTAAGGGTTTTGCATCCAGGAAGAAATAGGTCATTGTCTCCCTCTACTCTTCCCTCATTAGACCAATCATCGAATACAATTCCCCTTTTGGCATGTACCTCATTAGACACCTGCAACAACTGGAGAGGCCACAAAAGTACCTCACAAAGAGGATCCTAGGCCTTAAACACTTGTCCTATATGGACAGATTCAAAAAACTTCAACTATTCTCTGTCTCATATCGCCTTCTTAGAGGCAATCTCTGCTTGACTTACAAAGCCATGTCTGACCCAGCACTGTTAGAAATGCTACATCTAAAGAAATCCCAATCCCTCCACACCACACACTCCAGAGACTTCAACCTCATTACCACAATCAACAGAACATGCTGGAGGGACATGTTCATAACCCAGAGACTGCCCATGCTATGGAATTGACTTCCCATATATGTCAAACAGAGCGCCTCAATAGCCCTCTTCAAGAGAAACCTTAACAAGTGGATGGGAAATAGAAAATTCACCCCGGGGATCACTCCAGTGGCTCTACTTGAGAGAGGCACTGGGAACTAAGGTTGAGTTTCACAATGCTAGGGTAATCCTATGGGCTAGGCTTGTAAAGGCTCCAGGGCCATTAGCCTAGTACACACCTATGAATCAAATAAAGATAGAATTAGAGAAGCAAAAGTTTCAGGTCATATGGCTATATGGGCAATAATAGGAGAGAATGAAAATTTAGTGAATGAAGGAAGTGGGTTAAAAAAGACTCACAGGAAAAATTGCAGGAATAAAAAAAAAAAAAAAAAAATTAGAGGGCAACTATAGAAAGACCAAATGACAATGAAATATTTTACGGTAGTTGGATGGTAAATAATATATATATATATATATATATATATATATATATATATATATATATATATTATGAAAGTATAGTAGAAGAAGAGGCAAAGAGGAAGTCTCGCAGAAGAAGATAAGAAATTGCAGAAAGATAATAAAATAATGATATTGAGAAAAAATATTATTTAAAAGCAAAAATAGAAGTTTTGGCATTGTTATGTGAGACATTGAGTTATAATGAGAGAAAAATAAATGTAATGAAGGGTGAAGAGAGACAATTAAAATATAAAGAAGAGGAAACTACAGATATATTTGAAAGGTATGCACAGAATATGTATGAGAAAAAGAATGAGGCAGGGTATGTTGAAAGTAAATGAAAAATGAAGTAGTAGAAAAAATGAAGATGAAAGGGTTAGAGGATGCTGCAAAGGTAAAAATTATCTACATCTGGTTCACTGCATTAAGTTGTAGTCTTTATAAAGAAATGTCAGATAATGACAAGGATGCTTTGTTTTTGTTCTGAATATACTTAATAAATGGATAGAGAAAGGTATAAATGAAAACGAGATTTGTATGGGGATTATGACATTTATATGGAAAAATGGGGAAGGGGAGATTTAAAATTAGAGATCAATTATGTTTGGAAATACTGACTATAACATTTATGATGATTATTCAGAAAAGAAAGATGGTTGTCCTGAAAGAATAATTGGATGAATGCATGTATGGTGTTAAATGCAAAAGAAGCAAATTAAATGCTAATGATGGTTAATGACGTGTTTGAATATACAGATAAATAGAACTGGAAGGAGACGTAATGGTATGCAGTCTGTCTAAGGCATTTGGTAGTATTAATCATTGTGAAATCTTAAATATTTTAAAAGAATAGGAGGTAAGTGAATAAATAACAGAGACGATAAGGTGAAGTTATGAACAGTACAGTGTGTCTGTGGTGCTGGATGAATGAAAAGGTGAACATGTTAGAGAAGAAAAAGACGTAAAGCAGGGGTGTTCTGTACTAATTGTGTCCCTTCCTGGTATAGTGCTTTATGCTGTTTTGGAGAATGTTGCCATTCATATGACTGCAGATCCTACTTCTATTCAGCTTGTTGAGATTTAACTATTAAATTAAATTATAATATATATATATATATATATATATATATATATATATATATATATTTTTTTTTTTTAATGTATTATATCAAAACAACTGATAATTCTGTTAATATTTATATTACTGACATTTTTACTGTAGCTCGGTAGGATAAAACTTTTCTTCATTTGATTTCTGAGGAAGATCCTGAAGAAGAAATACAGCTTTCATGCAAGATGCTTTAGAGTGTTACCACTTTACCAGATGATGATGTCATTTCAAGCAAAATGGTCTCAGATCAGAACACCATGGCTATGTAACTTTATTATGCCTTAATTTGTCCTTTACATATGTAAGAAAGCAGTTTTGATAGATAAGCGATTTGGGGTGATTTTTTTTTTTTTTGCCCACGAAATTGAAAATGTGTGTACACTTGCTTGAGTAATTCAAGTTGTTTTTTAATAAGGAAAAAAATAGATGATTTTTGAATCATGTATATTGCTCTTGCCAAAAACTTTCACTTTAGAACAAAATTGACAATGCATTATTTTCCTGCTGAATTGCATGTAGCTGGAGTCTATTATTTTTTTCAGACTAAATACATGCTGAAAAAAGCTTGTTATTGCAAAAATATGCTTCATATGTCACATGGGAAAGAAAAGCTTTGGTTTGTTCTTCCCTTGACAAGCAAACTATCTTTTTATGTTTATTGGAGAAAGATTATATATCTGCTTCGCATGCTGACATCAGCCATTTGGTCAATGCCTTGTTATTATACCTTATGCTCCAAAGCCATTCAACTACCTCTTAGTTTTAACATTTCTACTTTTTGATCAGTTCTGTAACCTAGTTAACACAATTAAATTAATTAATTCATTTCCTCTAGGACAACAAACATGCAAGCTTAATGCTTTTATATTAACTGAGCTGGATGCAGTTTTAGCTAGTCTCAAAAAATCATTGCTTGTCCTAATGGCATAAACTATATTTTATATTTTACATTAAAAATGACTGATTCTCAAAAATATTATTTTTTGCAAGTTATATGAAAGGTTAGATATTAGGTATTAGGACTCCCTCTGTGTATGAGTCAAAATAAAACTGATAAACCTTTATGAAATAATTGGCATCCTTTAAATATCTACAGTTGAGCCTAGTGAATTGTCATGAAACTTACACAACACAATGTTTAAAAATATGTCACTCTAGTGGTGGATTGCGGTGTTTTTTTTTTTTTTTTTTTAAAGGCAGTCTAGACACTTTTGGTATTGTTAAAGAAATTCTTTGACTTTATAAACCAAGGAAACTGTGGGATTGTAATGTCCTATGATATAGACAAGACTTACAGTAGGTGTCAAGATGAGGCCCTGGAAGATATTTATTCCTGAGACAATGTAAATATAGTATTACTGTTCTATTTCCGATTGAAAATGGCTGGATTGGAGCTCCTGTCAATATATATATACTTATGTCAAATAAGATTGTCCTTTTAATAGCTTCTCATTTTCGTTGTATATCAATTCTTCCATGGCACAATGTATTTCATGTATGGCACATTGTTCAGTCTTATTTCACACTGATGATATTGTTATCCTAACTGGGCCAGTTGGCTGGGCTGAGTAATTTTAAAAATTACTTACCTATTATTTTAGCTTTCATAAGTCTTAATGTAAACAAAAGAAAGACAGGAGGTTTTGTAACATATATTGTCATTGAAGGTATACTGTGTGTTAATACTGAACTTTGGATTTTTTGATATCTTAAACATGAATATTCCCATGCAATGGCATTAGTTATTGCAGGGTATTTTTCTTTTTTAATTATGAAAAAAAAAGTTAATTAGAAACCTAATAATTTTTTGGGAAATTGAAATATTTGAGTAGTATTTTTGCTTTTCCTGCTGCAAAAGACTTTTAGCTACTGTCCTTGTTTCTTTTAATACCTGTTAAGGTTCTCATCATACCTCATTAATGAGGTAGAATTTATGACGCAGGACATAAGGTGGGTTACATCTCAGTCATGCTGCGGTGTATTTACACTTATTATACCTTTACTTGTTTATTATGCTTGCGAACTTCGACGCTGATTCTCTGTTATCATTATCTTTGAGGGTAAATACTCAGACTTTTGGCCATTTATGGTTCACACTAAAAAAGATAAAAAGATCAAAATGTTAAGGAATATGTAATCAAAATCCATCTGGGGAAGTTAGACAATAGTTATCTATCACGATATGGTGACATTATGACTAGATTTTAGTATATTGATCTGTAGGCTAATCTTGTGTTGTCTTAAAAAACAAAGTCTTAAATGAGATTTGTATGATTCAGCCAGATTAAAGAATGGCCTGACTTTTATCATTGCTTATTATTGGATAAGGTATTTGTTTCACTGAAGATGAAATAGCTATGCTTTGAAGAAAGGCAATGTCCCTCGCATTCTGTGCAAGAAACATCTACTCCTGTGCTTCTTTGTTGTTGAAGAGCTAGAAGGTTTTGGGCTTTACTGGCTAAACATTACAAATTCCCATTTCTGCAGACTCTCAGACCATTTATTATTTTTGGTTTGGTATAGTCCTTATCTCAGAAAGCATCACGCTCATATGTTCTGCTAACTCCACATCCGAACTACAATCCCTAACCCAGACAGTATTCAACTCAGTCGAGGCATTGTTTCTAAACAGTTGTCTCCTTTTGAATGCCAAAAAAACCAAGCTCTTATTCTTCACACCTAACAGTAAGTCCCCCCTAATCAATTTCTCAATCAAATCAAATAATGGCACCATTATAACCCCAGACTCTACCACTAAACTATTAGGAGTCATAATTGACAATAACCTTACATTTGACAATCATATAAATAACACAATAAAAACCATAAATAGAAAATTGGGCTCCCTATATAGAATAAAACCCTTCTTAACACCAACAGCCAGAACTACAATTGCCCACTCCCATTTAATTTCCACTCTTCTTTATGCTTCCCCCATATATACTAACCTAAAGAAAAATAATATCACTAAACTAACTCCTATAATAATACTGCCAGGTTTACCACTGGGAACCCAGTTAGAACTCACCACTGTCTGAACCTAAAGCAGCTTGACTGGCTTGAACTAAAAAACATTCTGATACTTTCCCAACTTACCATTGTTCATAGGATATTCTACCAACCTAACAACACACCAATACTCTCTAACCTTATTACCCCCTGTGCAAACCTCAATTCCTTACGCTCTTCCACTAAACTACTAGCTAGCATTACCAAGTCTAATAACTTGGCAGGTGACTCCTTGTTTTCTAATACTGCTGGAAAATACTGGAACATGTTGCCATCAGATCTAACGGCACTTCCCTCCTTCCCACTCTTTAAGCAAAGGCTGAAGCAACATCTTAAAACACACTGGTTATGCCCTTGCTGTTACCCTGACTAACTGTCTGCATTCTCTTTTGCCATTTGCTCTATCCTGCCTCCCCTTACATTTTTATCCCTACTTACCCCTGGGTAGTGGTAACTGTCTGAAATTATTGTTGCAAATAGGAGATGAATTAAACTGTGAACATATTGTAAACAACCTCACATATCTTAATTTAAAGAGTATCTTGTTCCTTTCAAAGTTTTGTGTTTCATAATTAGCATACTTCTCTTTAGCTAAGGCTCTTTAATTATTTTTAACTAATCTTGTGTAAGTAATTTGTTTTGAATATGGTATTTGCTTAAATAGTATGACTTTGTAACTACTGCTCTCTCATTTTATTTTGTCTTACATTTTCTTCTCTTATAATTGTGCATTATTAACTTTTAATTGTCACTGTGGAGCTTTTCTCCTTGGGCCCTCTGCTGAAAATGGAAATATATCCAGTTGGACTAGCCCTGTTAACAAATGTAAAATAAATAAATAAATAAAAATAGATACTACATATTCTGATAGGATTTGCATTACAGCCCTTTGATTTGTAAGGAAAGTAGGGATAGAACAGAATCTTTGTAATAACGTGTGGAGCCTTTCTGCAAAAATGCAAAATGTACTTGTTGGCTTTGGCATAAGGATTGTGGTGAGTGAATTTAAAATACGTATTTCTTTTTTTTCAGTTTTTCATTTTATGTTTATTGCCGGTAACATTCTCTGTTGATTTGTCTTTTTGATGTATAAGAAATGTAAAGCTATGTATTTTTGTTTGTTTTGTAAGAAAAATATAAAGTACCTCTATGCTTCTTGATAAATGGCATGGGACCTTTTATATCCACCTATGCTCCTATGGAATCAGGCAGATCAGACCTCAGTTTAACAGCTTAGGAGAATAGACCTCCTCACCTCACCATGATACTGCATTATAATGTCAGTATTGAAAAATTAATCCAAGAGCCTTGATTGGGAATAAAACCTATAGCTTTCTGATCTCCCAGGACTAAAGAAAATTGTGCTTCGTGTTGATGAGTTGTACATCTCTGAAAGTAAAGATGCTAGTTGTTAAAATAAATACCAGGAAATAAAAAAATGAGAACTCTATTTCACATCATCTGCTAAGATTATGGAATAAGTTTTTGCTTAAAATCAGACAAATTCAGTCAATTAATAACTTTATTCCAAAATAATCTTGGTATGTACATAGGAAACAGAAAATATTAACTGTACTAGCAATCAAGATTCATAAAGACTTGTTGGTCATAACTTTGATAATGAAGGCTCTGAAACTATTTACATGTAATGTGCCAGGATACCATGGCAGAGCTAGCCACCCAGCTGTGTAAACCCTGGCTCTAGATGATTATCACTGTTGAAGTGACACCCCGACCACATGTGCAAAATGGGAAAAAGGGGTTGAGGATGGATGGATGGATGGATATAGGACATTGCTTCTAATTATGGTATATAGAATGACACGTCAAGTGCAGTTACCTGCTCGTGTGTCTTATTTGTGTGCTTTTGTGACTCTAAATGATGAAATGTTGATATAATTACCTGGCTCACATTTATTGAATCAATTACTGATGAAAATATCTGAATAGGTATCAACAAAATAAATAAAGCAAGTAGTATGAATTTAAGAGAAGTATAGCTTTGATGTTGATAACTTAGGATGGGTAAGTTAACATCCTGCCATATTCTCCACAGGAAGTGTCATAACAAAACAGTTTTCAGCAAAATCAGCTGCTTGAGTCCACCCTTAACATTATGTATTTATTCAATAACTACATCATTTGACTGTAGTCATTCATTCTTCATAGCCACAATCCCGAATCAACACAAGTCCAATACAACAGTCACACCATGTGTTAGAAGCCAGTATATACTTAATATCAACAATCAGTGAAACAGCAACCGATAGTTTGGAAAACATATGTATATTTATAGTTATTATTTTCAATAGGACACTCATAGCTGAGATCACATTAGTAATTTACAATGCTAGATAAGCAGGGATTAATCATGGTGATAGACATGAGTTCAAAGGGAAATACTGCTTTTATTTAATTTTGATATTACCACATCCTTCCTTTTATTGAGTAGAAGTATTTACTCTGCGGAAGAAACAGTGTTAACAATTTAAAAAGATGCATTTTTTATTTATTTTTTAACCTCGTGCCTGCCAAACATCAGGCCTTCCACATTAGGGTTGACTTGAACCCCTTATCTCATAACTGGTATCTGAGTATAGAGGTCAGATCTATCCAAATAACCATCATTCTAGTAGCCATAAGGACTAATTATGCCTTTATCTATGTCCTTCAGTCCATGCACAAGCTACAGATGAAGGGCATCTACACTCCCTTGGTCAGGTCTTGTCCCTTTGGAGAAATTCCCAAGTCTATCTCTAGTTGCAAAACGAAGTGATCCCCATCCTGTTGATCACCAGCCTGCAACATAGCAGGCAAAGGCTGGGAAGGAATTTAGTTTATTTCCAAAACTCCACACCTTGTGGTTGATGTGAGCATCTTTGTTACTAAATGTGTCGCCTGTACCCTCCTCTGACAAGTGTATGCTCAAAACCTCACACACACAGAAACTCACATACATACATTCCATGCAATCACCTTTACCTTGAAAAGCCAATCCTAGGTCTTACAGTGCATAGCAATCATTGTTGTGCAAACTTCTACATGAAGGGAGCAGTTTACATACATTAACCACAACTCCCTTCCTCAAGGATGAGCATGCTGATGTAAGACAATCATTTTCCATGTTCCTTTATCTGGCATTTCCAGAGGTACTATCCAAATTCTGGTCATCTATCTCACATTCTGGACCTTATCCCACTATACCCAGAGCCAGGCTGCATTTCATAGGTTCATAGGAGGTTATGAGGTTAATGACCCAAGAGGCCATACAAGCCTAGATATATTTAACCCGAGTTTCCCAGTTTTCAATAGCTAGGTAAACAAAGTTCACAGAGGTATGAGCCTATGCTATGGTATTTAATACAGGCTGCCTCTGTCCATACGGGACACAGCTACCACTCCAAGAGTAAATTTACTATTACCCATCCATTGATCTAGACTGTGGTTGAAGAGGGTCAAAGAATGATTTAGCTTCATGTGAATGGGAAGGTTTACCCACAAAATGGCATTCTCTGAGAGATGTATCTCTTTCCAACATGATTTATTTATGTCAGAGGCTAGGTTAAGATGCCTGGAATAATTAACCCTAGTGCGGCTTGATTTATGAATGTGTAACAGTTCCAACAAAGTTGAATCAGAGACTTCCCTGGAGGCCAAACACAGATCGCTTCTTAGTAGCCAGTAGGAGTACAGTGCTAGGACTTTCAGTATTTCCATGTATGACTTGTTTTTTATACCCTGTATCTTCCTGCTGAGAAACCTTTGGGGTTGATCCAGCTGTTGTAGATGTCTGATGAGGTACATGCAAAAGGGTGTATTGCACTCAGTTATTGGTCAGATGCATACTTCTCAAACTCTTAGTGTAACAAATCTGGACAAAGCTTACAATAATAGGTGTTCAAAGTCTCAAAAATAGGGACAGAATTTAAGTATTGATCTTATAACCTTAGAAAGTTGCTAGAATAGCAAGAAGGGTGTTACCATGTATTTTCTGAAGACGATGAACTCTGAAATTCAAATGTATGTCATTATTTAGTAATTTCAATCAAGGCAGAGTACAATGGAATTATAACATTCCTTGCTCTGGATGCCATGTCCTTACTTATGAGTTGTGCCACATTGAAGGACTTTCTCACCACTGTGGACACATGGTGGTTGAAGTTCAGATTACTATCGATCTAAGTACTGAGATCACGTACTACTGAGTCTACTCTTAGGGTATTGCTGTCTATATTGCAATTAGCTGGGGTACTTGCTTTCCCAAAGGGAATAATTATGCATTTTTTTTGCATTTAGTTTAAACCCATGGCTCTGGCACCAGTCATGTGTGTGCATCAATCCTTTTTGCAGTATTTCAGTATTATTTGGAGATTTAGTGATTGCTCCCAATTTGCAGTCATCCATGAACTTGGTCAGCCAAAGCCCATCTATGTGTGCCTTGACTTCTGAGAAATGAAAAGCAAACTGGAGAGGGCCTAATACAGAACCCTGTTGTACATTGCTAGTGGCCTCTTGCTAGAGGTGAATTTGACAGTATGTGTCCTATCAGTGAGCCATTTGTCTACCGACCTGATGACATAGGGGTTTATAGTCAGTTAAGAGAGTTTCTCTATAATACCCGAGTAAGGAATTTTGTCAAATGCCTTGGCCAGGTTAAGGTAGATGGTATGCATAGTCTTCCCCTCATCTATGGCTTTTTGTAACCTTCTCAAAGAAGTCAACCAGATTTAATAGTCATGATTTACCCTTAACAAATTTGAACTGGGTCGGGTCCAAAGTTTAGAGATTACCTGTCTTTGCTGATAAGGTCCATGATGATTCTTTCCCTAGCCTTACAGATGAGGCTCATCAGGCTTATAGGTCTATAAATACCTGGGATGGTTAATTTCCCCCTTGTGCTGAGGGATAACTGTTGCTGTCCTCCATTCTACTGGAACATAGCCTGTATGGAGGTTGCGGTTATATAATGATCCAAGTGGGCTTGCTTGTTCATGTTTTAAGTTATTTCAAAGGCAACCTGGGATGTTGTCAGTGCTCATTGATAGCATGTTTTTTGCCATAGAGGGTGCAGAGGTGACCTGCTTTCTTGAGATAATAGACTGAGGAATGTTGGCAGATATACTCTGAGGGATGAACGGTGGGGACAGGGGGGTGAAGTATGAACCAAAGCTGTACTCTATCAGGTTGGCTATTTACTCCAGTTGGGTAAGGGTGGTGCTATCTACAGCCAGCTCTGCAAATAGCTGGGTACTCCACTTAAGATTTCAGAAGTAGTTAAAAATGCTTTGTGATTTTTCTTGTCTAGGGAGGCAAATTTTTTAAATAATTTGCTTTAGAGGACTTGACCAGATCTCTGATTTGTTTGATTAAACTAGTAAGGAATTTCTTCTTCTGCTGAGCCTGCTCCTGCTTATTTTTAGACATTAATTTCTTTCTTTTGTTATATAACCTGTTTATACCAGGGGTCCACCAAAGTGGCTTGTTTTTCTGTCAGTATCTGGGCTTAGTCCGGTCTGTTACAGCTGATTCTATACAACTCTTAAGTGCTATACAAGGCATTGAAGTACACCTCTGCATAGCATACTTCTCAACTGTGCAGATTTTCACAGAAGTCCAGATTTTTGGCTCATATTTTTGGTATGTTTCTCATAAAATGTGTGGGTTTCTGGCAAATCAGTGGGATGCTCTGAGGACTGAAGTCACTAAATAATGGCATACATTCGAGTTTCAGAATTCAAATAAGTCAGAAAATGTATGTTAAAACAAACCCTGTTACTCTAGCAACTTTCTAAGTTTATAAGAGTAGTATTTAAAATGCACCTGTATTGTTGGGCCTTTGCCACCCCATTTTGTCTGGCTTTCTCCAGAGTTTTTGCACTAAGTGGTTGAGAGATATGCTGCATAGTATTTTTGTGATTTGTGTGTTCGGAGAACTTTGAAATTTCTTATGCCTTTGGCTTGTAGGAGATAATTTGTTTTGGAGAAATTCTTTAATGGTTTTGAGCTTGATGGGGTATCTGGCCTATATTTATTTCAAAGGAGATCATTTTGTGGTCCAATCTTACCAAGGAGGACATTACATGGGGGGCGCAATGTTCCCTCACATTAGTGAGTTCGATATCCAAGATATTTGAGCCACTAGTGGGTACACCATCAATCTGTTCCAGAGCATTTGCAGTGACCAACTCAAAGAACTTCTAAGCCTGCATGTTAGTTGTCATGTATGTTCCCCAGGTAATAGTAAGATAGTTCATGTATGTTCCTCAGGTAATAGTAAGATAGTTCATGTATGTTCCCCAGGTAATAGTAAGATAGTTCATGTATGTTCCCCAGGTAATAGTAAGATAGTTCATGTATGTTCCCCAGGTAATAGTAAGATAGTTAAAATCACCTTTGAGTAAAGTACTGGGCTGCATGGTGAGTGACTCCAGTAAGTTCGGTCATGCGGTATGTTTTTCCTGGTTCATGGTCAGGGGACCTATAGCTAGCAATGATGTGGTAAGAGATTTTGTCTATGGTTAGTTGGACATGGAGTGTCTATAAAAATTCATACTATTCGACCAGTCTTGAGATGAAATTATCCTTTATGAAGATGAATACATCTCCTCCTTTGGGTCTTTCTTGCCCAGTTGGTAGTCTGAGCATATGAAAGGCACTGAAGCCTTGCATAACTGTGGTGCTTTTCCTGGCATTAAACCATGTCTCAGTGACTACAGAGATGTCAGCATTCTTCAAGGTGAGAAGTGCTTCTAATGCTTGCATTGAGCAGCAGTACCTTGATGTTATCTAGAGAAGATTTTGTTATGTTGGGAGGTTGTTTACTTTGACACTGCATAAGAAAGGCACTAAAGAGGTGTCTAAAAGCTTTGCCAGTATCTCTAGCAAAACAACATAGCCTGTTGATCATGTCTTCCCAGGTGGACAAATATTGGATCCCCTTCGACTGACACCAGAAATAAAGCCAATTGTTAAACTCAATCATTTTTGTTTGCATTGTGGCATCATCCTTGGTAAAGGTACAGTGCTAGTCATTACTAGGCTTAAACTTGCCTGTGATACATAATCTGAGACATCAGTCATGTCACCCTTCATATAGTCTAGAGAGGTAAGTCTCAGGCCATTCACACCCAGATGGACTATAACAGAGTTATACTGGTACTTGTGGCTGAGTAACTTGAGTGCTTGTATGATCTGATGGATCCTGCCACCTGACAATCAGCTAACTGTAACATTCTCTTTACCCAGCCTGGTGAGGAGGACATCTTTGTGCCTCAGTATGCAGTCTGCTATGACCATTGATTTAGGTTTTGTGGTGTTACTATGAGCTTGTTTGTTGAGACACTAGTCTGTGAATTATTACTATTATTATTATTATGTGTTGTGGTTGTTGTTTACTTCGTTGTATATATATATGTGATTTCTGAAGGCAGTGTTTAGGAGCCCTCTGAGTTTTTTGTAAGATACAAGTGAGTACCTCAACATATGTGGGTTTGTGTGTGAAATCCTTTTTTAGTGTGGGGAAGTGATGTGTGTACAACCTGTTTGGCATTTAACTTGGCAGTGACTGAAAGTCTTGCCTCCATTTTCATAGTATAACTACATCTCTCAGATATTGTATTTGATAGTTTCAGGATTATGTGGTTGTCATTATACATGAGATAAATGTTACACTGCCTCAGGATCACCATGCCCATCAAACTCACTACAGGGATGATAAGAAACTGTCCATCAATGATATCAGGATCTTACTGTGGATTTTAACTGGGAAAAGAATGGTTTAATTTGACTGGACAGTGCTGGTATCACAGAGGCTATGAGTGGGAACTATAATTTGAGCAGCATTGCTCTGTTGGTTAACCTTATCCTACAAAGTGTGCAACTTAGTCACTCTTAGAGCAGCAGGGGGCTGGGTATTGTTTCACTGACAGTTATTCTAGGGAAGTTTGATCTTCACTGCATTTGCATCTGTATAGGGCACTGAGAACCTCTGCACAAACTCAAGGCTTATATACAGGCAAAAAGGAACAGGTTTTAAGATAACTACCAATCAGGATAGCACACAATAAGCCTTCCACCAACAATCCCCAACTCAGAGAGGTTTACATCAGCACATTTGTCACAAGAGTGAAGAAAAAACCTTCTTAATCTAAAATGGCTGGTTTGGAGCCCAAGATTAGGAAAACCACTCATTCTAGATACAACAACCCTGAGTATCAGATACAGTGTAATAAGTATGTAAAGTAGCAGCAGAGCAGTTCAGTTGTTCTTTTTTAATTTAAAGTGTAGCAAATACCACTAATATCACAGGAAACTAATAATGTGCAATCACAGTTATTAATAGTAGTAAAAAATAATACTTATTTTTGTCTTTTTGGAAGAGGATTGCCATAGCTTTAAGCAGATTCACATGAAGTCTTTGGCACAGTTGCCAAATGAAGAGCAGCTCTAAGCAATAAAGCCAAAATCTGCAAAAACATGGGTCTTATATACAGGCAAAAAGGAACAGGTTTTAATCTAGCTATCAATCATGAAAAGCACACAATAAGCATTCCACCAGCAATCCCCAGCTCAGACCGCGCATTCTACATACAACAGCCCTGACTATCTGGGCCAGTGTAATACGAACTTAAAGCAGCAGTAGAACAATACAGGGTATTTATTTATTTATTTGTGTGTTTGTTTGTGTATTTATTTATTTAAAGTGCAGCACATATAGTTAATATCGCAGGAAACTAATAAAATGCAATCACAATTATCAATAGAAGATTTAAGAACATACATTTCAAAATAGTAAGGTTAGTCAACCAATGAAAAGTCACATTGAAAAGTAATTGTCTTTAGCCATTATATAGCTCTACTTGTAATTTGAACTATTATAAATTCTGGTCTCCAAAGACCTGCTCAGCATGATAGAGCAGCAGTGCTTCATACTGAATGATCTATCCATTTTGCTAAAGACATATTCAAAGGATTTGCCAGCCTACAGGTCAGTAAATTCAGCATTACTGCTTGGCTGTGTAAAAGTCATCAGGAGCTGCAGACACACAGTAATAGAGAGTGTAACTGCCACCTAAGAAGAGCTTATTATCATGTATGTGCAGTAATCATAGTAGTTTAGCAGCCAGCTATGATGCCATGACTGCTTAAATGAATGTGTCGATCTGTCATGTGAATCTATGTTAATAACTAGCTAGCAGCTGTCATATGCTCATTGTTACAGTTTTAGAAAGTGAATTCCACAGTTAAAGACCACCGACCAACAAAGTATAGTGAAAACTGTCTTTAATGGACGTAACAAGGATGAAAAAACGAACAGCAATCCAAATAAAATTGAGCGCTTTTGCCTGGTTAATACCAGGCTTTATCAAGATATATATTAAGAAAACCCAATGCTTTATATAGTCATTTGCTGATCACCTGACCTATAATTAATTGGAAAAACAGATTTAATTAATTGTATTCTTAAAGGTATCTTGAAGTAAAAAACCTTGTACTAAAACCTGCGTGTGCAACAAATACTTGCAACGTACAATATATTAAAAAAATACCTATAACTAAAGGTAATATATATTCATATACTAATAGAGTATTGTTATTAAAATGTTGTTAAAAACCTTAATAATTTCATACTCAAAATAAAATGTCTTAAAATATTCCTATTAAAAACTAACTCCACATCCACATATAACATGCAGTGCAAGTGCAGAATTAATACAGCTTATAACAATCATAAATTATTAGTAATTACATGTGTAAAAAATGCACTGCAGTGAACTGTAATATTGTGCAATGTGCATGTATAAGAACATTGTTGTTATAATCTGGCCCTTCTAATTTTTAATACACTACTAATACTAATGTTATCATTGAGCCCTGGGGGCCTTGTGACATTTAACTTCAATTGCCACAACAGTTCTTTATATTCCAGTGATGTTTCCCAGTCACCCCCCCTTGGGTTCTGTATTGCTTGTTCTAAAACCATAAATTTCAACTGCATGCTGGGACATTTTAAGGAGTGCTTTTAGAAGGCATTAGCTTCTTTCTCTTTTCCAACATCATACAAATGTTCATAAATTCTTTTCCTCAAAGATCTCTCAGTCTTACCAATGTAAAAACTGAGACATTGGGTACATATTCCGAGATAAACCACACCTTTAGTCCCATAGCAGAAGAGGTTATAACCAATAGAAGAAACAAATATTTTCCCCCACTGGGTATAGGTGCAGAGAAGGACAGTCATGTACAACAAGAGGCCCAATTCGATACACATAATGTATTTATACAAACTTTTAGTAAAGACTTACTACAAGTTGAAAAGATAGTGTCAAGGTACTGGCCAGTGTTAACATTACAGGAAGACATCAATAAGCTAGTATCTGACACACCCAAATTTGTGAATAGGAGAAATGTTAACCTCAAGGGATTATTTGAAAGGCAGCTTTACATGATTCACACACAATCTAGCTCTAGATTAGGTACATACAAATGTGGGGCATGCAAGCAATGTTCATACATAATTAATGATAACAGCTTGCATATTGCTTCAAGGAATTTTAAATTTAAATCAATAGGACACTACAACTGTGGGACTAAAGGTGTGGTTTATCTCGGAATATGTACCCAATGTCTCAGTTTTTACATTGGTAAGACTGAGAGATCTTTGAGGAAAAGAATTTATGAACATTTGTATGATGTTGCAAAAGAGAAAGAAGCTAATGCCTTCTACAAGCACTCCTTAAAATGTCCCAGCATGCAGTTGAAATTTATGGTTTTAGAACAAGCAATACAGAACCCAAGAGGGGGCGACTGGGAAACATCACTGGAATATAAAGAACTGTTGTGGCAATTGAAGTTAAATGTCACAAGGCCCCCAGGGCTCAATGATAACATTAGTATTAGTAGTGTATTAAAAATTAGAAGGGCCAGATTATAACAACAATGTTCTTATACATGCACATTGCACAATGTTACAGTTCACTGCAGTGCATTTTTTGCACATATAATTACTAATAATTTATGACTGTTATAAGCCGTATTAATTCTGCACTTGCACTGTATGTTATATGTGGATGTGGAGTTAGTTTTTAATAGGAATATTTTAAGACGTTTTATTTTGAGTATGAAATTATTAAGGTTTTTAACAACATTTTAATAACAATACTCTATTAGTATATGAATATATATTACCTTTAGTTATAGGTATTTTTTTAATATATTGTACGTTGCAAGTATTTGTTGCACATGCAGGTTTTAGTACAAGGTTTTTTACTTCAAGATACCTTTAAGAATACAATTAATTAAATCTGTTGTTCCAATTAATTATAGGTCAGGTGATCAGCAAATGACTATATAAAGCATTGGGTTTTCTTAATATATATCTTGATAAAGCCTGGTATTAACCAGGTGAAAGCGCTCGATTTTATTTGGATTGCAGTTCGTTTTTTCATTCTTGTTACGTCCATTAAAGACAGTTTTCACTATACTTTGTTGGTCGGTGGTCTTTAACTGTGGAATTCTCTTATTACTTGGATTTGTGACAAACTGTGATTTACAGTTTTAGAAAGATAGTGGGCCATTTTTCTTTTGTTCTTGAACTTTAGATTGGGGAGGCAATCATGTTTACTGATTGGCCAGGGCAACAATTCACCCAGATACAGCTGTAAGTAAATTTATTCAAGGAATTATGTTGTTTTTCTTCAAAATGCAGCAGAAGTGACCAAAGAAGAAGTTATTTGTAAAATTGGTTGTCTACTGTCTGACTGCCTTACTCGTATAGTGACCACTTTGATCATGCCTATGAAGGGCATGCTGGCTGGTATTCTTACACTGACAATGCTGTGTAAAAGTCAAAATTATTAACATGTGGATACGTATGAGAAGAGATACATAACAAGTCTTCTGGCTGACATTACCCTGTTCTGTTGACTTGATCACTAATTTTACGTACAAAGCATCAGTTCCCATTTTGTGATACAGTCAGACTACCTTTATGGTAGAGATTTAAGTGTCATTATATGACAATAAGGCAACTGAGACTCATACAACACTTTATGGCTGTTTACCTCGGTATTATGAATGAACTATTAAAGTGAAGACTTAGCTCTGATACTTAGCTTGTTGCTGGCTTCAGATATGGCCTGAGGAAAAAAACATATTACATAATATAAGTTAAATAGTGATTATAGCCTTACGTCAAACATATTTAATATTTTGCACACTGCATTAAACAAAATTTCCATGACTGAATCTGTTAAGACCTACTGGTAACTAAATGAAGAGTCTATATCACTTGATCAAAACACCAATTCAGTGAATACCCATTCATCGACCCCTCTTCAGTGATCAGATGAGTGAATATTTTCCCAAGGCACTAATTTAGTAGGCCACCATATCGAGTGATACATTCAGCCGTATAACAAATGCACCACAGTGGGGAGCTATGGCCCCTACACCTCCCAATTATATATACTAACTCACAGATTGCACTACAGTGGAGAAAAGGGCAAATTTCCACATGTTGTCCAACTAACTCAGTGCCCTGGGAAAATAATTCACCGATTTGTCCTTCCGATAAAAAGCCATTCACATTATAGGGGCCGATGAATAGATATTTGCTGAACTGGTGTTTCGATTAAGTGATATAGGCCCCTAAATGAGAGAGAGAGAGCATGAGAAAGGGAGATATATTTATATCTCATGTTCAAATAATACTTGAATGGTTAAATATTACTTAAATGGAAAAGAGCCTTTAAATTGCAAGAAAGTATTTTATCAAGCCGATGGAAGGCCGAAGTAGAACACTGATCAAATGCATTGATTTGTATTTTACTTATTAGTAATGAGCAGGTGATACGTGGGATATGGTTCCAAAAACATTTCTCTGTTCTTTCCAGCTGATGGACTTGGGGTCTAACACTGAGAGACAACTTCTCTTATAAAGATGTATTGATTTCATTTAGTTGATTTTGAGTTTTATTGTGAATCTTATAATGCCTGAATTCTCTTTGACTTCAGATGTTTCATTTACGACAGATATAGTTTCTTCAGGTATGCCTGGTGATTGAAACAGTACTAATATAGCTAGGAATGGAACTATTATATCCCAGAAATTCACAAACCTGCACTTAAATATCGCTAAATATATCAGTAGAGAATTCACTTTAAGTCACATAGTGAGGCACTGTGGTAGCACCTTGGAGCTGTGTGCCTTTCAGAAAGTGCTGGCAGTGGTGCTGACAGACTGAGAATCTTAGGTAGCCAGGTTTATAAAAATAATAAGATGTGTCTTTTGCCATCTTATGGTTATCAATATATCATTCTGATGGCAACCATTGGAAGTGCTGGGACCTGTTAGAAGGAGTATTAAAACATGGAGACTGAATGGTCAAAAGAACTGACTTACATATACTAAGTCTGAGATGCCATTTCTCAGAATATTCCCTTTTCTCTGAGGTATGGCAGTTTCAAAAATGGTATATATAAGTCTGGGGAGGTGTGAGCTTATCAACTACTTGTTGGAGGTGTAAGGAAAGTAAAGAAGTTAAAAGGAGAAGAGAGTTTTTTGAAATTCGCTCTTTTCTTACAGGTTCATAAGTTCATAGGTGTGTACTAGGCTAATGGCCCTGGAGCCTTTACAAGCCCAGCCCAAAGAAGTGCCCCGGCATTATGCTACCTGACATTAGTCCCCAGTACCTTTATCAAATATAACCACTGGAGTAATCCATGGGGGGAAATTTCTATTTCCCATCCACTCATCAAGATTTCTCTTGAAGAGGGTCAGTGAGGTGCTCAGCTTGACATGTATGAGAAGTCTATTCCAGAGAATGCGGAGTCTCTGGGTAATAAACCTATCCCGCCAGCATGTTCTGTTGATTGTGGCAATGAGGTTGAGGTCTCTGGAGCAGGTGGAGTGGAGGGACTGGGATTTCTTTAGATGTAGCATTTCTAACAGAGCTGGGTCATACATGACTTTGTAAGTCAAGCAGAGATCACCTCTTAGTAGACGATATGAGACAAAGAAAAGCTGGGAGTTTTTTGAGTCTGTCCATGTAGGACATGTGTTTAAGGCCTAGGATTCTCTTTGTGAGGTACTTTTGTGGCCTTTCCAGCTGTTGCATGTGTCTAGTGAGGTACATGCCAAATGGGGCATTATACTTGATGACTGGCCTAATGAGGGAAGAGTAGAGAGAGATGATGACTTCATTCTTCCTGGATGCAAAACCCTTGGCAATGAGATGTGCCACATAGAAGGACTTTCTGACCACAGTGGCAATGTGGTGGTCAAAGAAGAGGTTGCTGTCAACCTGTGTTCTCAGATCTCTTATAATGCCTTCAATGTTCAGTGGGCTCCCATCGATGTGGTAATTAGTGGGAACTGAGATTTTCCCAAAGGGGATGATGACACATTTTTTGGCATTAAGCTTAAGGCCATGGCATATGTTCACCAGTCATTGGTCTCAGTGAGTCCTTTCTGTAGGATGTCTACATCACTTGGGGAGTTAATAATGGCTCCCAGCTTGCAGTCGTCTGCAAACTTTTCTTTTTTGGCTTACAAGCATTTCAATAGGGACCCCATGTGGTCTGCTTTTTGTATTCTAATTCATCCCTCTTACCTGGCAGCTTTATATTGTTTTAAACAAGAAGATGATTTTGTGTACCTGTTCTATTAACTTGGAATCATATTAATTTCTATTGTTTTTAAGTCAAGGATTTGCTCTTACTATAGCAGCATTTGTTTCTAATCATCGTGCTGTTTGCACATAGTTTGTATATACTGCTGGCTAGGAACATGCAATGTTTTTAGGTCATAAAATAACTTTGGGATATGTGATATCTGTAACCTAAAAGGAGTTATCATTGCTTATCTCCAACTCTATGTTGTAAATTCTGTCAACTGCTAAGACATTTTGCAATATATTTTTCGTTCAAGGGTGAATGTTGAAAGATACTATGAATTGTGAAGTTCAAACTGTTTTTTTTTTTACTAACACTTTACTTACAGTTTAAAAGAAGGGTAGAAGGTTCCCAAGCAAGCTATTATGGGAATGACAAGAACTGTATAATACATTACTTTAAAACAATCTGTTAAAACTTTCCTGAATGGTGAAGAAATTAGAATAAATTGCAGAGCATTGTTATATGAGTACTCAAACAAGCAATCATAAGGGGCATTATTTTTAGTTTAGTTTCATAGGTGCTTAAACAGCAGTTTCAAATGCAGTGGGTTAAGGAATGCTGCTCTTGTTAAAAATTTGCTCTTGTTGTATAACCTGTTAATGAATGTTTATTTTAATACCCATAATTTGTCCTTTACTCAGACTGTGTTTGTCTTCCTTCGATCATTTTGTAATAGGATAAGAGGGCTGGCTGACTTTAAACTGTTCATATTACTTAAAAGACAGTATGCATCCATCTATTTTAACTCTGCTCATGTTTAGACTTCCCTTGGTTATTTGCTTTAGAAAATATAGACATTTGGAAGGCCTTGATGTGAAAGTAACAGCTCAAACCTTAGAAAAGGCAAGCTGTTGTTGCTTCTAAATGCCCACCCTCCCCCCCCAAAAAAGATAGGGACAAATGGCCTAGACCCATTTCAGATTGAAATTATGCCATTTTCTAACTCCACAATCTTGTCAGTAAAATAATAGATTGAACTGTTTAATATTTGTCAAAACAGATGTCAAAAGCCATGGCTTGGCATGTGTTTTGACAGCTATCAAATATCAACAATGGAGCTTTAGCATTGTTAAGCCATATCTAAATACAATCTAGTTTCTTTACTTCCTTGCAATAAATTGTGATGGAAAATGTCAGAACTTCAGTAAGAATCCACAACCATACTTCTTCTTTGTCTGGAGGTTTTACATGTGGGCATAGAAGAGTTTTTGTATACTGCTTGTTGCAAAGAACTCTTCGGACTACACATTTGCCACAACTAAAGAACAGGAAAAAAAAGTACTATAAAGCCAATTGATTACTTTTGGGTAATTCTAAAATACTGTAAACTAGTTATACTTGCTATAAAGTGCAAAGTAACATGTCGCACTGCCACTCAGACTCCAGTCCAATCAGTGAAAAAACAGCTGAGTTATTTCAATATGATACTTACTACAATATCGTTAAAGTATGTGCTTTTTCTGGTAAAATGTAAAACAGAATGCCACATCTCCACTTAAGTAAGCACACATGTATACATGCACACACGCTCACACGTGCGTGCACACACATGCACAAACACACACACACACACACACACACACACACACACACACGTTGTAGATACACTTATTCATCATGTTCGTACTTTTCACTTTATTTTAGTTTCTGCCACTTTATTTTAAAGAGTAGTTTTAAGGAGGTGATACTTGAATTGATATTCCTACCCCTTATAAAAAAGGGGGCTGATGATTTTGTTTCACAACCTTACTTGATGATACTAGCACTGTTTCTATTTGGAACCATCTTTTCCTCACATTTCTGGCACAGCCTCGCACATATTGACAGTTGCATTGTCTGACAATGCATATGCGACTTCTGTGATTTTTCTTGATAATATAGGAAATAAGACAATAAAAAAAGAAAATTCTTTTAAAATCTTCTATGTGGCTTATATCAATTCACTTTTATTTTTGTTTTGCTATCCATAAATTCACATGGAAGTTGAAACACATTCAGTTGTTACATAAAAGCAAGGATACTACTCGTACCGATTTTGCGTTTGTTAGGAAGCACATTCTTCATCAGAGGAACATTCCTATGACAGTGGCCAATTCTGAACACAGACAACATTTTGTGCTAGGGTTAAGTTAATTTGAGATTTAAAGGTAGGATGAGAGGAAAAGTGAGTGAAGTATCCTCAGTATAGTGCAGGCCTGGGGACAGGCTTTTCTTGATGACTGGATTAATTCATCAGCCTTGTGGGTGGATAATCTCTATGCTCAGTACATTCTACAAAAAGTAATCAGTAGGTGCAGGAAATACTATCGTGATGTAGGAGATCCTGAAACTTGAATGGGTTATTTGGAAGGGATCCTTTTGCTTGAAGTTGATTTGGTTGTGAAACATACTGAAACTTGAAAAGATTATGCTGCTTCTGTGTTCTGTGTGTTCTGTAAGCACTGCCACAGTACTACTGTATTGTCAGATGGATGTTTTTGTTTGTTTTTATATATGTGTTGTTGAAGCCAATTTATGAAATCCTTTATTTATAAGCACATCCTGTATTGTTTGCGTATTTCTGTGGGACAAGTAAAAAGCAGTGTGAGAGCGCATTTTTGTCACCAGTAAAACAATGAAATAATACCCAGAAGACTGTAAAGAATATTGACTAAAGTGCATAAATAATTTAAGTTCCATTTGTGGTTTGTTGTAGAAATAAGATTTGATAACAAACCAGTTTGCCCAGGGACATCTTCGGGTGTGGGTTAGGTAGAAATAGTAACGGGAATTAAGATGTTGGTAGAAGAAAGTTAACTGTGGGTATGAAAGGATTAAATGGGAAAGTAGGGGGAGTGGGAGGAAATAAGGTAAGTGGGAGGAGGGGCTTAATGGGTTTTATGTGAGTGTAACTGGGTATGGAATCACATTTTGGCATGAACTTGCTATGTCAAGTGTTAAATCAGAGACAACCTTTAGTTATTCTGGAGAGCAGGTAGGCCTTAGAGCTTATTGACATATGGTGGTACTGGGTGAGTGAGTAACTATTTTTTTTCTCTACCTTTACCCATTATGTTGGTTTACTGATGGAGTATGATGGGCTGGTTACAGGTTTTTGGGTATGAGGAGGGCTGCTTGAGCAGTTACTTTGTGGTAAATTAGGGAGCTGGTAAGTGTGTTTTGGTTATTGTTCACATAGTTAATGGCCTCAGTTTTAATTTGTTGGTGTTTCACTGCCTCAGGGTTGGGAAACACTACAGCATTCGTAGGCAGAGTCTTTCATTGTTGAGAGAATGGCCGCAGGTTTTGGTTATGTATTGAGTTTGGGTGAAGAGTTAAGGTTGTGTTGGTGGTACTGGTGTTGTGGTAGAGGTGAGCAATGTAATAGCATCAGCTGCTCGTCTTCTATGCCAGAGGGTATTGATATTATGGCAAAGTTTTTTTTTTTTTTTGTGAGCAGAGTGTTGTACAAAGAGCAGTTTCTTTGATGAGGTTCATTCTTCTTCTTCTTTCGGCTGTTCCATTAGGGGTTGCCACAGTGGATCACCTGTTTCCATTTCTTCCTGTCCTCTGCATCTTGCTCTGTCACACCAGCCACCTGCATGTCCTCTCTAACCACATCCATAAACCTTATCTTAGGCCTTCCTCTTTTCCTCTTATCTGGCAGCTCCATCCTTAGCATCCTTTTCCCAATATCCATCATCCCTCCTCAGCACATGTCCAAACCAATGCAATGTCACCTCTCTGGCTTTATCTCCAAGCCGTCCAACCTGAACTGACCCTCTAATATATTTACTCTTAATCCTGTCTACCCTCATCACACCCAGTGCAAATCTTAACATCTTTAACTCTGCCACATCCAGCTCTGACTCCTGCCTTTTTGCCAATGCCACCGTCTCCAAACCATATAACATTGCTGGTCTCATTACCCTTTTGTAGAACTTCCCTTTCACTCTTACTGGTACTCGTCTGTCACAAATCACTCCTGACACTCTTCTCCATCCCCTCCACAATGCCTGTACTCTCTTCCTCACCTCTCTTCCACACTCGCCATTACTCTGAACTGTTGATCCCAAGTATTTAAACTCATCCACCTTTGCCACCTCTACTCCCTGCATCCTCACCATTCCTCTATCCTCCCTCTCATTCACACACATATATTTTGGTCTTGGTCCTGCTGACCTTCATTTCTCTTCTCTCTAGAGCATATCTCCACCTCTCCAGGGTCTCCTCCACCTGTTCCCTACTCACACTACAGATCACAATGTCATCTGTAAACATCATAGTCCACGGGGACTCCTGTCTGATCTCATCTGTCAACCTGTCCATCACCAGTGCAAATAAGAAAGGGCTCAGAGCTGATCCTTGATGTAATCCAACCTCCAGCTTAAATGTATCTGTCACTCCCACTGCAGATATCACCGCTGTCACACTACCCTTGTACATATCCTGTACCACTCTTACATACTTCTCTGTCACTCCCGACTTCCTCATACAATACCACAACTCCTCTCTAGGCACCCTATCATATGCGTTCTCTAAGTCCACAAAGACACAATGCAACTCCTTCTGACCTTCTTTGTACTTCTCCATCAACACTCTCAGAGCAAACATCGCATCTGTAGTGCTCATTCCCGGCATGAAACCATAATGCTGATCACTAATCATCACGTTCCTTCTTAACCAACCTTCCACTACTCTTTCCCATAATTTCATTATATGATTGATCAGTTTTATCCCTCTGTAGTTACTACAGCTCAGGACATCACCCTTATTCTTAAAAATTGGGACCAAAACACATTTTCTCCACTCCTCAGGCATCCTCTCACTTTCCAAGATTTCATTAAACAATCTGGTTAAAAATTCCACTGCCATTTCTCCTAAACACCTCCAAGCTTCCACAGGTATGTCATCTGGGCCAACAGCCTTTCCATTCTTCATCCTCTTCATAGCTATCCTTACGTCCGCCTTGCTAATCCATTGCACTTCCTGATTCACTATCCCCACATCATCCAGCATTCTCTCTCTCTCTCTCATTCTCTTCATTCATTAGCCCCTCAAAGTACTCCTTCCATCTGTTCAACACATTCTCCATGCTCGTGGGTACAGTTCCTTCATTATCCTTTATCACCCTTACCTGCTGCACATCTTTCCTAGCTCTGTCCCACTGTCTAGACAATTGGTACAAGTCCTTTTCTCCCGCCTTAGTGTCCAACCCTTCATACAACTCTGTATACGCCTTATCCTTAGTCTTTGCCACCTCTCTCTTTACCATGCACCTCATCACTTTTTACTCCTGTCTACTTTCTTCATCTCTCTGACAATCCCACTTCTTCTTCACCAAACTCTTTCTCTGCATACTCTCCTGTACTTCCTCATTCCACCACCAGGTCTCCTTGTCCTCCTTCCTCTGTCCAGATGTCACACCAAGCACCTTTCTAGCAGTCTCCCTTACTAGCTCTGACATAGTTACCCAGCTATTTGGGATCACTTCACTGCCACCCAGTGCCTGTCTTAATTCTTCCCTGAACTCTACCTTACAATCACCGTTTTTCAATTTCCACCATTTGATCCTTGGTGCTGCCCTCACACCCCTCTTCCTCTTCTTGATCACCCAATGTCATTCTACAGACCACCATTCTATGCTGCCTAACTACACTTTCCCCCATCACCTTTTTACAGTCTCTAATCTCCTTTAAACTGGCCCTCCTGCATAGAATATAATCCACCTGTGTACATCTCCCACCACTCTTGTATGTCACCCTATGCTCCTCCCTCTTCTTAAAATACGTATTCACCACAGCCATGTTCATCTTTTTTGCAAAATCCACTACCATCTGACCTTCTGCATTCCTTTCCTTAACACCGTACCTACCCATCACTTCCTCATCCCCTCTGTTACCTTCACCAAAATGCCCATTGAAATCTGCTCTGGTCACCACTCTCTCACCCTTGGGTACAGTCATCACCACTTCATCCAACTCTCTCCAAAATGTTACTTTCTCTTCCATCGCACACCCAACTTGCGGAGCATATGCATTAAGAACATTCATCATTACACCATCAATTTCCAGCTTCATAAACATCACTCTGTCCGACACTCTTTTCACCTCCAAAACACTCCTGGTATACCGTTCCTTCAGGATAACCCCTACCCCATTTCTCCTCCCGTACACACCATGATATAACAATATGAACCTACCGCCAACATATCTGGCCTTACTTCACTTCCACCTGGTCTCTTGCACACACAATATATCAACCTTCCTTCTGTCCATCATATCAGCCAGCTCTCTCCCCCTATACCAGTCATGCTGCCAACATTCAAAATTCCCACCCTCACTACCACACTCCTAACCTTTCTCCTCTCTTCCTGCCCTTGGGCATGCCTTCCCCCTTTTATTCTCCTTCTCCTCCTGTGGCCAACAGTAGCCCAATTTCCACTAGCACCCTGTTGGCTAACAGTACTGGTGGCGGTCATTGTTAACCCGGGCCTCAACCGACCTGGTATGTAAATCTGTATTGGTTTCCGTACATCTCATTTGGCAGATGTTTTACGCCGGTTGCCCTTCCTGATGCAACAATCCCCATTTATCTGGGCTTGGAACTGGCACAAAGAAATGCACTGGCTTGTGCATCCTCAGTGGCTGGGTAGCTCATTCCTATGTCAAAATCTTTCTTTATGGTTTGATAGGAGCTTCTTTGTGGGCTTTGTGGTACCAGTGAGTGATGGCCGTTAGTCACACATGCTCATAGCATGACTAACAGTTGAGAGGAACGGGGAAGGGATGATTAGCATTGGAATGTATTTCTCACTGTCCAGATTGGTGTGAATGAAATAAAATGTAAAGAGATTATTGTAGTCAACAGGCAATAAGTATTTCAGTCAAATTACTGTATGTTGATGCAGGATTGATCTTATAGATTTTTATGTGTTTTTCCCTTCAAAAATATAATATAGTCTGTGCGTTTTTTGGATAAATAGTCTGTTTCCATGAGTCATATTTCAGACTCGAGTTTATTTGGTGTTTTAAGATCAATGTGCAGGTATGTTCTGTATCCATCTCTGTTTGCTCAAGGACTACTAATTTTAACAGTGGTTTTATTCAAATAAAGAATGTGATCTAAGTGACTGTAGTTCTGGAAGCTTGTGTAGTGTAGTTTCTGTACGTCTCCAGTTCCCCTGATCCTTTCCCTTGTAGAAGGTAGGGAATAGCTCTCAGTGTATTGTTGCACTGACTTTCGCGGCAGCATCTCCTTACCCTTGTGTATGCCTAAGCAGCGTAACTTAATGTTTTACAGTGACAGTGCTGTTGCAAACTTTAGTTGAATGAGTGTATGATTCCTAACAAACTATTTTAAGATGAATGTCATTTGAGGGTTTTTGTTGTTCACTGTAGCAAGCTCGTTGCCGAATCCTGTAGTTCAGACAACTGTATTAGCTTTGTAGGTCATTTATAAGCCTAGCCAGAATGTGTTGGCTTTCGCCTCCCCTTTAAATTAGTTTCCTAGGCCTCTGTCTAGCAGGGCCACTGAAGTGATCCCAGGGGTAAACCTACGATTTCCCATCTACTCGTCAAAATTTCTCTTGAAGAGAGTCAGCGAGGGGCTCTGCCTAACATAAATTGGGATTCTATTCCAGAGCGAAGGAAGTCTCTGAGACAGGAATCTATCCCTCCAGCATGTCCTGTTTATTGTTGTGCTGAGGTTTAGTTCACTGCAGCGTGTGGCTCTAAGAGATTTGGTTTTCCTGAGGTGGAGCATGTCCATTAATTCTGGGTTGGACATGGCCTTATACGTCAGGCAGAGATCACCTCTGAGCAACCGGTAAGCAACCGAGTAAAGCTGGAGTTTTTTTAGATGGGCTGCAAAGGGCATCTCTTTGAGGCCCATGATCCTCTTGGTGAGGTACTTCTGTGGTCTTTCCAGCTGTTGCAGGTGTCGAGTAAGGTACATTCCAAATGGGGCATTGTACTCTATTATGGGCCTAATGAGTGATAAGTAGATGGGCACAATGACCCTTTCGTGATTAGGTGGGCTACATAGAAGGAATTTCTAACTACTTTGGCAATGTGATTATCGAAGGAGAGGTTGCTATCTACCTGGGTCTCCAGGTCCCTAATTACATCTTCCGTACTTAGTGGATTACCACCTATGTGATAATTCGTGAGCACTTTGTTTTTCCCAAAGGGGATGACTATGTATTTTTTTGCATTCAGCTTGAGGCCATGGTTTCGTCAATAAGTATCTGTCTCTGTGAGACCCTTCTGGAGGATGTCTGTGTCAGCTGGTGAGTCAATTATAGCCGCCAGTTTGCAGTCATCTGAGAACTTGGTCAGCCATAGTCCTCCTGTGCTTGCCTGTACCTCAGGGAAGTATATACTGAACAGGAGGGGTCCCAGGACCGAGCCCTGTGGGACGCCACTTGTAACTGGTTTAGAGTCGGACATGGCACCCGTGACTCTGACCATGAGTGTTCTATCCGTGAGCCAGTTGGCCACCCATCTCGTGATATAGGGGTTAATGTTCAAGCTGGTGAGCTTATCTTTGATGCCAGAGTGTGGAATGGTGTTGAAGGCCTTAGCAAGGCCCAGGTAGGCTGTGTGGACTATCTTTCCTTCATCTATGGCCTTGGTAACTGTTTCAAAGAAGTCAACTAGGTTTAGGAGGCAGGATCTGCCTTTAACAAAGCTGAATTGGGTAGGATCTAGTGTCTGGAGGTTTCCAATATCTCTGTTTATGAGTTCCATGATGATTCACTCCATAGTTTTGCAGACCAGGCTAGTAAGGCTTATAGGACAATAGTTCCCTGGCTCTGTTGTGGCACCACCTTTGTGGAGTGGGATGACTGTTGCTGTATGCCATTCTTTGGGTACATAGCCTGTGGTAAGGCTGAGTCTGAACAGTGAATTTAGGTGAGGGTTTAGTTCCTTTTAGAGTTCATGTAAGATGCAGCCTGGGACACCATCCGGTCTCATTGATGCTGTGTTCTTAGCTTTGGAGAGGGCTGTTTTACCTGCGTGTCTGTGATGTGTGGGGTTCTGCATTCTTCTGGGATGGACACCAGCCCTTTTGGGGGTGAGAGGGGGGTAAAGTTTGCACTGAACTTGTCAGCCAGGATGTTGGCAATGTCAGTTGGTTCAGTGTATTTTTTGCCATTTTGCACTAGCTCAGAGCATATCTGAGAGTTACCACCTAGATTTTTGACATAGCTAAATAAGGTTTTGTGGTTATCTTTAGAGTCCTTGGCAATTTCTCTTTCGAAACTGGCCTTAGATGATTTTATGAGGGATCATAGTTTCTTGTTAATATTGATCAGTGATGCCTTTCCTTTTTGGGATTTAGCTCTATCATGTAGTAGTTTCCTTACATATATATATATATATATATATATATATATATATATATATATATATATATATCAAGAAAAAAAGAAAATGCGATTGTGATAACTGCTGCCTGACTTTACTAGTTGGAGGGTGATATTTTGTGATTATTGGTCCTTCGTCCCACTTCAGGTTATTGGTTTGCACAGACTTTTTGCTGTAATAGGTTGAGGATCCGCAAGTGGCTTGTTGAGGGCTGCGAGGTGTTGTGTTAACAGGTGCATGCATGTATAATGAGCATGCATGGTGTGGCAATAACAGTCACATGAGGGGGTAGCAGCCTGATTCACAATTGTACAGATTTTTGTAGAATGTCCTGATTTATACCATATGTGTTGGCCCGTTTTGTGGAATTGTTTGTCAGGTAGGTTATGGCTGAACATTGGAGACTGCAATTGCAGATGGTGACTGGCTTTTGATTTGAAGATTGTGGGTCCTTTGGAGGTTCATGCTGTTGAGAGGCCTGTTCCCTTTGCTTTCCAGAGTTGTAAGAACAATATCTAAGTTCCGCTGTTTTTTATAAAATTGTGATTATCTGGCAAATTACTGGCAAATAATTAAAGCTTGAAGTTATAAAATGATGACAGACATTTGAGTTTCAGACATCCTACAGTTCAGAAAGCAGATGTGGCAGTATGGACAGTTTTTATCTCATAATTTAGGTCCATTCTTTAAACTTTGGAGGGTTCTCGAATTTGAGTCTCCAGATCTGACAGCTAGTTTAAAGTAGACGTTAAAGGGGTGCATAGTAATAATTTGTTTGTCTTATAGACACAATGTAAAGTGTTTGATTCCCATCTTTGATTGGGGGTCATTGGCAGGGGGGTCACAGAGCATGTATGTATGAAGGGGCTGAATTGGTAAGCATAGTACTTTTACCATCATCCCTGTCAGGTAGCTAGCCTAAAATGACCTATGAAAGGGATGGAGGACTTCATTTTTCCATCACTTTCTCTGACAGGTTGAGGGGCAAGGCAAGCATTAGTGGAAGAGCACAGATAGGATCTCTTAATGTTGCTCTTAAGTGTTTGTATGTCAAAAGTGGGGTGGTCAGGCAGTTTCTGGGTGGTGGTGGGGTCAGAGTTTTAGAGAATATCTCTTTCATTGACTTCACTAGCGTGCTTGGATTTATTCACCCTCATGGTCACAACCGAGGTGATTTGCTCCCCTTTGCATTACTTTATTTCTGATGAAGTTCCCAGGCAAAGCATGTTTGATGCACATAATGCTAAGTATGCCACCTTTGCAATGAGTTGAAGTGGTTAGTGAATGGATGCTATAAAAGAGGTGTCTGCATGGGTTTGTCTCTTGTGAGAATGAGTGGTTGAGTGAAGATGGTGGCTTTGCCATGGCAGCAAGTGCCACTACTACGGGCACAATTCTCATCTGAAGCCTGTTGTCAACTGGGTAATGTTATGGGGGTTATGTTACATAAAGCTGCCCTTTTAACACAGATGCCATTGCAGGCTCAATAATCTGCTGTATTGGCCGAAGTATGGAATGGTTTCATTTTTCTTTACCTGGATTATTGTCTCTCCTTCCATTTACAAGATGAGGAATGCTACCACTAATAATGTGAAAGAAACAGGTAAAAGGTAGAACACTTATGGGTCATTAACAACTTTAAACAGGAAGCTCATGGGATGGTTCACATGTTCTAATTTTTATTAAAATAGGCCTTTTAATGAAATAATGATTTGGTTTTGTTTACAACTGATATCAGTTAAATTGTCAACACGGGATGTGTGACAGATTTTTTCAATGTGGAACTTTGAGGAACATGGACTTTTACAACCCCAAATAAGGAATGTTCCTCAAGATGAGGTACACCTGGGAGATATGGATATACATTACAGAGATATTTTATTCTTTCTTTTATGCATTTTAAATTTTATTGCAGCATACATGTTGCTGTTATAGCCACTTGTAGAACAAAGCAGCACACAGGAGAAGTTGCCAAGGTTGCACTCTTTAACAGATGAACATTTTAATAAATTTTTATTTTTGCAAGAATGATTGCAAGGGGATATTGTTGTAGTGCTTGCTTCAGAAATGCTCCCAAGACTGTTTTACAAAATAAACTTAACTTGCCCATATAGTGTTGTATTGAATTTTATTCGTAAATCACAATGTAACCCAGATATTTTGATATTTCAGTTATCCATTATTCACAGTGTTTAGTTACAACTTACTCAAGTTGGCATCTAACTTTACATTCTGCATTTTAATAGGTATAATTTAAATGCATTGGTTCAATTATTATTGCTTGTGTCATAGGACCATTTTTTCTGCAGTATGTTCCTTTGCTGGCTGTGAAAGGATTTGCTGAGAGATACAGTGGTGCCAGGTTATTGAGGATAGGGAATGTGCAGCAGTGTAGTGGCTGTGCAGCTGATGAACAAGGTAGGCCTTTGGTGACGCCTAATTTTGTCATTGAGACGTTTTGGTTTATGTGTGTGCAGATGGATTACATTTTCATTGCTTTTGCAGATGGACAAGGGCAGAATGGGCATCAATTGGTGGCCTGATGGAAGTGGACTTGAAGGGTGATGGATTCTGCTTGTGGTGGATGTTCTGGCCACTGGAGTGGGGCACAATGAGGTTGCAGGTAATCCTACTTTATTATGCTCATTAAGGCATGCCAGAGTCTGTGAGGTTTGAGAGTAGTGTGCGGAGAGGTAAGGATGAGGTAAATCAAGGGCTGGGTGAAGCAGGTTTAGGCATTGTTTATGGGGAGTATGTGCTAGTCCACAGGTGGGTTTGGAGTCACAAAGTGAGGCTGGGTCAGATTTTGTGAGCATGGAAGTTGGGTTTAAGTTTTCCAGTGACAAGACTATGGAGATGGGTTGTTATGTGGCCAGTGCGATTTTGTGAGTTTAGCACTGTTCTCCATTGGATTTGGCAGCAGTGGGGAGGCAGTCAGAAGAAGATATGTTATCTGAATGATTTTTTTGTGTGTGTTTGCTAGGTAAAGGGTTTGATGGAGCATTGCAAGGTATGAGTGTGTGAAGGGGATATGTGAGGAACTGGGTTCCATTGCTTAAGCAGAAGTTTAAAGGCCCTAGCAAGCCATTGTCTTCCTAGGGTTAATAGTGGATCCAGGCCATGGTTTGTTTGATTTACTGGATGCAAAGGCAATACATTAAAAAAAAAGGTAGGGGCCTGAAATTTTAGGACAAGGGCAGATTAAGGATATCATGGAGCTCTTCAGGCTCCTAAATTGTGCATATTTTGCAGGAAACAGTTTTGGCTTGTTGGTGGGCAGGATGGAAGGATGTTTGGAGGAGGGATGTACAGGATGGAAGGACCTTTGGAGGAGGGATGTTACTGTTTGAAGTTTTTTATTTATTTTACATTTGTTGGCTGGGCTAGTCTAGCTGGATACATGTCCATTTTCAGTAGAGGCCCAGGGAGATAAGCTCCAAGCAGTAGTAAATTACAAAAAAGATTACAATAATTAAAAATGACTAAATTCAAATACAAAGAGATTAAAAATGTTTTGAGAGAATCAAAATTGTTTCTATGAATAATGGCTCGCAGTCTGTGCAAGGTTTAAAATACAATATAAAAGTAAAAATTGTGTCTATGAATAATATCTCACAGTCTATGCAAAGGTTAGAAATACAGTCGAGTACAAGAACACTCAGAATTCTAAAGTAATGATTTGTAGGTCAGAGAAAGAGAAAGAGAGAAAAGTAGAAGAAAGAAAAAAAGAAGGACTAGAATAAAGTTAGATTCTATTGATTAAAGCTGTAGAGGGGACAGAGGCCAGAAGGAAGGGGTATAGAAAGAAGAGCATTAAGGGGGAGAAAATAGGATTTAGTCAGGTTTAGAACAGGGACAAAGCCAATGAATTTTCAGATGTTCTTTGAGATGTTTCTTGAAGAGTGGTGTGGATGAGAGAGATGTGAGTGTACTAGGAAGATTGTTCCAGATTTTACCTACAATGTTAGTAAAAAGTGAGTCCCCAGCGTTAGTGTTAGATTTAATATTGGAGATTAATAGCTTATTTGCTGAGCGAAGTGTTGCAAGATTTCTATAAGGGAAAATCAGGTTAGAGAGGATTGGGGTATTATTTGGGTGATAAAGAATATTATGTGAGATAACCAGTTGATTATACAGTAGATGGTTTTGTAGTTCTGACCATCCGAGTTGTTTAAGGTTGTGACAGTGGTGGGTTCTGAAGGGGGTGGCAGTGACAAATCTACCTAGGTTATTATAGCTAGTTTCAAGCTTGCTTAGATTGAGTTTTGATAGATTGATGTATATAGCAGAAGCATAGAATAGAGTAGAAGTTAGGTAAGTCTGGGCAATGGAGGTTCTAGCTAGTGGTGTGAGGAAGGGTTTGATTCTATACAGGGAGCCTAGTTTTTTATTGACAGTCTGTATAGTATTGCTGATATGTTCATCGAAGCTGAGGTTATTATCTATGGTTATGCCCAGTAGACGTGTGGTAGTGTCAGGGGAAATAGTAGTTCCATTGTTAGAGGTAATTGTGAAGTGGAACTCTGGTGACTTTTGGGTGGGAGCAAAAAAATAACAATTTTGTTTTTTTAGGGTTTAGGAGGAGGCAGTGATGGGTGAACCAATTTTCAACAGTGTTAAATACTGTTTGAGTAAGGGTCTGAAGAGAGATTGATGACTTAGCAGTACAGATTAAAGTAGAATCATCGGCGTATTGTATGCATGTGGCTTGAGGAACAAGTTAGTTTCAGTTTGTTTGGCATCGAAGGTTTAGTAACAGAAGTTGTGGGGGAAAACGGTTAACTTTCATCTGGACAATAGGGCAGTCGTACAAGCCCCAAGCACTGTCAGGCAAAGTACGTTAGGTTGGGCTGAAATGATCAGATGTGATACAGGATTCCTAGACAGCTTTTGATAGGAAGGTGTATGTTAGTTAAATTGTCTTTAGGCCTGGCACAAGGTAAAGCAGATTAATTGATCAAGGTGGACTTAGCTCTGATTACTGTAGTTGCACAGGTGACAGGGTAATGAGGTTTTACTAAATGTTAGGCAGTGGTGGATATGTTTGAAGGGTTGGCGTAGGTTTGATAGTGTGAATACTGATGGACTATGGTTATTGACAAGATAAATTTTGTGGCGAGGGTTGGTGTTGGTAAAGGGAGATTCATTGGGTTATGACCTGAGAGGTAATTTTTTATGGATGTATTGAAGTCATTAAGAGGGTGGTTCATTGGTTAGCAAATGCTATGTTGGTCATCAGATGTTTCTTTCCTTGTAATAGTGGGTATGGTGGCTGCATTAATATTAAACTGATCTTTTAGTAAGGTAATCTCATTTTGGTCATTACTATATCCTTTGGAAGGCAAAAGGACGCTGCAGTTAGGCAGGATGACATACAATTGGGCTTGCTTTCTTTTGGATGTCATTGGGCTTTTTAGTGATCTGGTGGTACATTTGGCAGGTGATGACCTGGGAATAATTACAAAGCTACCACTGGTGGTTAGGATATATGAGCATATGTTTGATTTACAGAGGTTATACAAGGGTATGGGTATTACTTTGGCATTGAAGAGGGATCATCGGTTAAATTTCAGCTGCTTAGGCATCTGGCTGCATTGGGTATTTATATGACAGGGATTTGGGATGTTGACAGGGATCCAGTTAGGTTCAGACAAGATGGAGTGCACCGAATGATGTTTGGCTTCAACCTTTTTAATGTATGGTTAGGTTGCTTTTGGAAGGTTTTGTTGAAAGTTTTGGAATGAAGGAGGGGAAGCAGCCTGGTCACGTTGGTTGCCAGGAGATAAAACAGACGTCATAAAGACAAGCACATTTTCTCAGCAAATTAAAATGAAATCAGAATCTATTTATACATGTACTGCTGATGCATGTAATTTCTAACCCAATGGCGAGAACATGTGAATGCATTCTACTTTTTTTTTTCTGAATTTTCAGATGTCAGAGTCTCAGTTTATAACATTTTTGCTATATAGAAAATGATTTCCATGTGACTATGAAGGAAACAGATGAAAATGAGATTTTGGAAAATGCCTTAAAGATGAAAATTAATATTGGTGTATTTATGTATTTATGCATGAGCCATCACTGGTTATGTTCTGCTTGTAGCGTATGTCAGATATGTTTTATATATATATATATATATATATATATATATATATATATATATATATATATATAGATTACTTCAGTAGACCAAAAGACCACAACACCAAAAATCAGAACAGCGAGACTAAAATCACGAATGGTCACAAGCATGAAATCCCGTAACAACGAATCCTATAATAACGACACTCAGAACACCAACAATTACTTGTTAACAGTATCTGAACTGGTTATGTAAATAGCCTGATATGCAGAAGTTGTTGTCATTTGTATACTATCACGTTCATAGCTGTGGAATACTATATAATACTATAATGTAGTGTAAATCAAACACACAGCCCCTTAATAGAACTTGTACGGCACACAAATAAATATACTTCCCAGTAGCAATCCCACTCTGTAATAACCGACATTGAAAAACAAACCTTTGTCATGCACTGTACATTTTATCAACACGACAGACTATATTCTGTTCACCGCCAACACTTCAACCCACTATTAGCATGGAACGTGTTTAAACCGGGATTACATTTTCAGTATTCTAGTGATAGGCTTCACAAATTCAAGAGCTGAATATTCCGCTCTGTTAGCCAACACATTCTAAAACTGCTGATGTCTCTCAGTAAGCTTCCGTTTCTACTACTAACAACTGTTTTCCCTTTTGAGAAGGCACTGTTTGGTATAGGCTGCCTAACACTCCCGGGGCTTCCATGTTTATGTTAGCCAAGGCGTCTTCGGTGCATAGCACAATATCAACAGTTTCCTGGAATGTATTTGTAATTTTTCTAATGTGCTGATGTTCTGCTTGATATGCTAAAATGTACTATTTGAGGATGGTGCTTTTAAGGTACTGTGCACCATTAGTTGGTGCCATATTCGATGTATATATTCAATGTTGTGTTATTATTCGTTGTTATAAACATTCGTTGTTATGGGATTTCGTGCTTGTGAATGTTTGTGATTTTAGTCTCGTTGTTCTGATTTTCGGTGTTGTGGTCTTTCGGTCTGCTGAAGCAGACCCATAGATCTAAACCTTGTCATTACAATAAACAAAACATGCTGGAGGGATAGGTTCCTGACCCAGAGACTCCCCAGACTCTGGAATAGATTGCCCATACATGTCAAGCAGAGCACCTCTTTGGCCCTCTTCAAAAGGAACCTTGATGATTGGATGAGAGAAAGGAAATTCATCCCAGGGATCATGTCAGTCACCCTGCCAGACAGGGGTCCAGGGAAGTAAATAGTGTGGGGAGAAATAGCCAGGGAATTGTTATGTCTAGGCTTGTATAGGCCCTAGGGCCGATAGCCTAGTACCTATGAACCTATAAACCTATGGTGATGAGTAATCTTTTTGAGCTATATAATATTATACTGTGACTGATTTGCATTAATCAAATGAATAATGTCATATCATGCCACTTTAGAAAGGTTTTAGTTATGTCCAAATGGGCTGAGGTAATATCTTTATTTTACCTCTTTACAGAAATTAAGTGAATGAAGGTCCCTGAATGTGCATCACAGAACTATAGATTTTTAACTGCAGCAAGAATATCCATACATAGTGCTCTGCTGATGTTATGGCATGGTTAATCCTTCCACATTAAGATTTGGCAGATTACATTGATGTAGGACCAGAAGTGCTTTAACTTACACTATTCATGATAAAATATGCTCTAGGTACCTTCCATTCCCTTGAGACATTTACAACAAGAGAGAGAACCTCTGGTATAACGTCTGAAAAGTTTTGTTGGTGTTAGGAAGATCCCATGCAACTGTCTACAGAAAATAATAATAATAATAATTTAATTGTAAGAGATTATAAGATCAGATCTTGTTACTCTCAGCTAGGTTGTTAGTTACCTCCTTGACTATTCAGTACAATGACTGCTGATTAGTTTCTGATAAAGTGTCTTTAAGGAACTCTACATATTTATGATACAGTGGTTGTGTATAATAGTATACAAATATATTAAAATGAGTTTTGATCTAATCAGAAGAGTTATTGAAAAAATACGTATTCTGTTTCCTTTAACTTTCAAAGAAAGCATTTTAAGATATGGGCTTATTAAAATACATTCTCTGTCTTCTAGCCATTGACAGAATTTAACATTCTAAATTAGTATATTTCGTCTCCAGTTTTTTATTGCTTAAGCAGGTAAACCATTTGTGATATTCAGTAAGGTCACTATAGATCATTAGTGGGAACAACAAGATGCATCACTGTTTTAAATTTGGAGATAGATATGTAGAAACGTAAAATTACGATAAATTGTGTTAAGATATCATGAGGAACTTGCACAAAGGCAGCTGTAAGCCACTAATCTAACCACCATCCAAACAACCACATAGAAACTGTGTCTGTAAGTAATGTTGCATGCTTACTGTATTTTAAGTATGTGGTATTTAGCATTAAGCCTATGGTTTGTTATTCTTTCCAGGAGGTCTCTTTGTCTGCTATAACATAACTGCAATGTGTAAATTGCAATTCCAAGACCCAGTGCTTACAGATGGTAGCGCCAATCCTGAGAAATATATTGACCCACACATTTGTTATTTTGATTTATTTATTTTTTATTATTTTAGATGGCTATGTAGTACATACAACTACTATGGATAAAACATTCTGACCACCAAGAATCACAGAAGTATTTGTGCATACAATGTAGCCGTTGTAATGACCAGGAATCAAAAGTGTGGGTCAACATAGTCTCAGAGATAAAAGCTTTTAAACTGGTACTCAGAAACCCAAGTGGGACAAACCTCTAAAATATATGTATTTATTAAAACCAAAAAGTTGTTAAGCACTTTCACCCAGAGCCTCGGGACTTCATCCATCTTGTAACTGTCAGTATAAATAGTAACATCACCTCGCAATTAAATAATTAATTGCATAATCAAATTGATTTTATTAAAGAGAAACACCCTAAATGATCTGGTTTGCTATTACCACACCTCCCCTCATATTAGCCTTCATAATTCTTGCAGATTTATCCTGTGTTAAGTTGTCAATACGTTTATACTGTTTGTGTGTTAAATTAGAACAGTCTCATTGCTTCTCTTTAAAAATTGAAACTAGATCACTCACACATGCTTTCTCAAATAGATAAATGGTCTTGTTTAAAGGGGAGGTTGAAAAGACTTATTTTTCTAAAAAAAATAGTACTATAATAGTACTATAGGGCATAGTCCCCTGCTAAAGAGCAAGCTTTGGTATTTTACGGTGTTTCGTGATTTTGAAATTCGATATTGTGGGCTTTGGTTTTGTGTAGTTTCAGTGTTGTGGTATTTCATCATTTTGGTCTTGATATTGTGAATTTTGACAATATGGGATGTATTAATTCAAAGTATATCTGTATATATGCGATAGTATGAAGGAGAACAACAATAAAGCTTTGGATAAACACTACCGGGCTTGTGATTATTTTACCAATTTTGTGTTTGGTATATTGGAAAAAATACCCCATGATATCAGAGGTGGGCAGTGAGAAACCAGAAAAGAATAGAGGGAGCTTGTCTGACAAATTAGGTTGGATGACACTTCACCTCTGAGTTTAAATGACAGTATTTCTTTATACCCTGTTTTAAGAATGAGGGCTGCTAAACTGTAATGTTTGCACTTGTATTTTTTATATTCATATTTGTAACTGTATTATTATTTTTATTCTTATATGTTTGTACATTTTACACTTTTATATCTACTGACTGTATACTGCGGTGGTGGTGGTGCTGCGGTAGCGTTATCGCCTCACAGTTAGACGTTGCCCGTTCATTTCTCAGTTAGAGCGTCTTCTGTGTGTCGATATGCGTGAATGGGTGCGCCTTCATTGAAGGTTGTGCATTAGGCCCGGCAAGCCAGCAAGTCAAAATCATTAGCGGACCGGAGTTCCGCTGTGGCGACCCCTAACCGGGAAAAGCCGAAAGACACAAACATATCTATTGACTGTATTGCTTAGAGGTAATCAATGTTATTTATATGTATTGACATGAGTTTTTTATTGTTTTTAAGTTTCTTGGAGTATGTGTGTGCGTGTTTATTTTTAATAAAATTAATTTGGTTATATAATTTATTAATTAATTGAGGTGATGTAACTTTAAGCTGATGGTTACAAGATGGATATGTTCTGATGAGATTCTGGGATGAAAGCACTTAATGACTTTTTGGATTTAATAAATATGCTTGTTCAATTTTTATTTCAGTACAAGTTTGTTGGCTTTTTATCTCCCAAGAATATGTGGATCCAAGTTTTTTTTTTGACCACCCAATTTTCTCATTTCTTTTTTTTTTGTACTATGCTGACATTTATGTTGTGTGATTTAGTGGAAGTTGTTGCTAGTGATAAGCCTAACTATTTAAAACCTGATAAATCCCAGGCAAAAGTGCATCTTAGAAGAAAGTGCTTTGTGGGCTCAGCATTCTGTCTTATAACTGTTGACTTGGTCATGTGGAAGTAACAAACTGAGAACAAGTCAATGTCAACTTAGATCTACATCATGCAGCAGTCCGGGATTTGATTTCTGCAGACTTCATTTTGTCATTAAAATGATAATATGTCCAGTGGGCTTACTCAGTTAGAAGTAGATTATATAGTTATATAAGCCCCACAAAAACCTGAGTATTAGAGAAGATGGGGTATTTCCATGTGCACCATAGTATAGGTCTTGCAAATAAGACCCATCACTTTTAATCTGAGATGACCCAGGGCTTTTACATTTTTTATTATACTACATGGACAAACGAGTCCCCTTTTCTTAATAGATAATTTCAAAACCTAGTAAGCAGTCATGATTGACACCTCAGTCTGTTTAGCTAGCCTATGTAATGTGTTGTTGTTGTGTCTTTCGGCTTTTCCTGGCCAGGGGTCGCCACAGCTGAACTCCGGTCTGCTAATGATTGGTAGTTGATTTTTACGTGCCAAGTTACCAGCCCTGATGCACAACCTTCAATGAAGGTACGCCCATTCGCGCATGTCTTCACGCAGAAGACGCTCTAGCTGAGAATCGAACTGAACAGCGTCTTACTGTCAGGTGACAATGCTACCGCAGCACCACCACCGCGGTTTGCTACCTGTAAATCATACCTATCAATGTTTAAAAGCAAGAAATCTGGACAAAGGCAGGAATAATGAGGGGATAAATGCCCCAAATAAGGGGCATTTTTTTAAATATTACTCTTACAAACTTTGAAAATTGATAGAATAATAGGATTATATAATAATAATTGATATAATGATAGGTTTTGCATTTTATATTTTTCAGACTGATTTGGATTTTATCTTGTGGATTGTTTGTATCGAAGTAGTATCAAAGTAGTTTTTAATGACGAAAGGATCTTCTAATTTGAACTATTGGTCTCAGTCTCCTTATTGTGCCAGCTTCCAGAGTATTTTGATATAGCGTGAAGGTTTGCCTCAAAGACTGTGGCCAGTTTTTATATCTATCTAGATATATATATATATACAAATACATATATATATATATATATATATATATATATATAGTTATATATATCTATATATATCTATATATATATATATATATATATATATATATATATATATATATATATATATATATATATATGTATATATATATATATATATATGTGGATTGCAGTCACAATAGAAAAAATCTGGCATTAATCTAATCACAGAACATCCTGTGACATTCAGTATTCTATCGACATTTATTGCCCGTAACTAAGTGAACTTGTGCCATATTTGTACAATGTGTCTATACAGACATTTTAGCCTTCAGTCATTGAGAAGTCATGACTCAGAATTTCAAGTGTCAAAACACTGAAAAAAAAAGACTGAAGATAAAGGAATAGACTGAATACTGAACACTGCTCTTTCCTTAAACTTGTTTTTTTTTTTTTTTTTTTTTTGCTGGTATGGCAACCCCATGCAACCCACCCCCAAAAATAAATTACATATACCAACTCTGAAACTGGCATACGTCAGAGAAAAGAGAAATGGCTATCTTCAACCTGATATATGTAACTCTGGATTTTCAGTCTTTTACCAGTTTGTTTAAAAGGCCACTTGCTGCTCTTTTGTGCATATCAAATAAATCAAATGCATCATCTCACAAAGATCTGCTGTCGTTTTATATCCTTTTAACTGGTAGAAACAATGGGTAATGGGAACTAGCTCGCAGTAAGTTTCCGCATACTTTGCATTGCCAAAGTATAAAAATCCTCCACTGACAAATGTGAAATCATGAACATTCAACTTCTAATGCTCAGCTGAGTAAGATAATATTAATATACGTGAATAATATAGCACTAAGACCCTTTAAATAAGGACCACTTTCATTTGCACATGGGAAGTAGTATTCCCATAGCTTTGTAAATAATGCTACTTTTTGGGTACTAAAGTTTAAAGATATCCTGACCTTATGTTTGGTACATCAATCTTGCTGTTTAATTTGTCAGTCTTCTGGGTTTCTTATACCACAACAGGAATGCATCCCTTTGCTAAATCAATCTATGATTAAAGTTCATGAAATTAGTATTGTTATTATCTTTGATGTTAGCCAAAAGTGCTCTTTGCAACACCCACAGTGTGCCCGATACTGATACTTCTGCAGTTCATATACAGTTACATGTATCAGTAGCATACCTAATTATGGCTGTAAATTATCTTTTCCAAGACCTGTTTCTTCTGCTACTATTGGAACTGTCTGTGTATACTGCTTCCACACTGCGATCGGTTCTGCCTGTAAATACTGGTATTTTATAACTTAGTGATTACAGCGTCTTACATAAAGAAAGACACAGAGTATAGCAATTTCAGTGATCAGTGCTATTTTGTCTTCTTTTCATGCACTACTATATCTTGTCTTCATGCATCTGTTTTTTCATCTGTCAGTAATGGTTAATCCCATGTAATATAAGCTTCATCGTTCTCTATAGTGCTGTGTGGCTCATATTTCCATTTCTTCTCAGCTACTTCAGTATTGTAATGTTTGCATAATCCTAATTCAACAGTCTTGCCACATTATTATACCTTTCAGTATATAGGCACTCTTCCATAAGTGCATCACATGTAGCAACACGATGTGCAACTGGTTCCTGTACTGTTTTACAGAACCTGCACTTGCCTATTTTCCCACATGTTCAATGGACTTTGTAAACCAATGTGTACATAGTCCACTATCCTAGGCCGCTAATATTAACCTTTCACCTTTTGGTTTAAATTCACCTCTCTTCAACCATTTCTTTGTCAGAGTTGGTCAACATGAGAGTGTTCTAGGAGTTTTCTGGACTTGCAGCTATATTTATGCCTTTTCCACATTTCTTGCCTTCGCATCTGATCCTTCTAATATTCTTTGGATAGTTTTTTGGTACATTCAGTTCCTGCCTGATTTTTGCCTACACCTGGGTTGAATTCCATTCCTGTTTGATGGCAATATGCTTCTGCTAAACTAAGCAGTGAAGACATCTTAGACTTATTGGCTTCATGTCTTAAAACATTCACTATGTATTGATCTGGTGAGGCCACCAGATATGTATGTAGTCCTATGATTGCTGATTTACACATACAATCATTTTTTAAGGAGGCCTATCCATCCCTCAGAACAAGGAAAATATAAATCTTGGTATACGTTGATTTTTATATATCATTTGATAAGCGTGAAGCACTTTTCTTGTTTTCCTGTCCAACTGATCCAGTAACTTTTGGTTCCAGTGAGTCATGCCAAAACTGTAAGTGAAAACAGGAAGACCAAATTGGTTTATAGCTTGCTGTTTGTTCTCAGATGTCAGGGCTATTTTCGATATTAATTTTAGTCTTCTAAAATATTCCTTACTGAGTTTTGTTTACATTTGTTTATGTTTTGTTAATCCTTCATCAATTCCTAAATATCTATACACCCCTTCCTGCTCAAATTATTTTATATCAAATTCCTGTCCCAAACTGATATTTTCTTGGTGCTGCAGTACCCTTCTTTAAATGTTGCTTTCGCACATATATCAAGACCATCATCTGAGAAAGTTTTGATCACTTCCAGCTGTGATTTCAGCTCCTCATCTGATGAACTATACAGTTTTAAATAATTCACAAAGAGAAGATGACAACATTTTACACTTTATCTTAAAGGTGCCAAATTGTAATCATAACCTAGTCTGTTAAGCAGATAGCTTATTGGGTTAAAGGAAAGATAAAAGAGCAGCGGGGACAAAAAGTCACCCTGGAATAAACCCTTTGAATTTTTATCCATGGGATAATAAACTGCCCTTTATCCTGGATTAGCTGCAAAGTGGTTTGCTACTATTTCACGGTCACTGTAATGTAATTGACCAAAGTAGGGTGTATCATATACATGGTTTACTATTGAAAATGCGAACATCACTCGGTCGATAGATGTATGGTCGAACGCATAAGGTCGGAAGCACAGATGTCGAAGACATTATAATCAATCGAGGAACGGTTTTAACATGGGTCGAGGTAGGTGTACAGTATTATTCCCTACTACAACCATCTTCCCTACCTCGACCCATGTTAAAACCGTTCCTCGATTGATTATAATGTTTTCGACATCTGTGTTTCCGACCTTATGCATTCGACCATACGACAGTCGACCGAGTGATGTTCACATTTTCAATAGTAAACCCGTATACATATGTAAGCTTTCCTTTATCCATGAATGTAAGATCCTATCAAATGCTGTTTTACAGTCTATCCATGCCATACTTAATTTCATCCCCTTTTTACATTTCTCAATTATAAGTTTAATTAACAACAAATGATCCTTTGTACCATATGATTTTTTGTTCCCCTTTTGCTCTATTGCCATAATTGAGTTTTTTTATAAATGACTATAAATTCCAGTGTATAGTGTTTTTACATTGTCGGAAGGTAAGATATCAGTCTGTAGATTTAAGATAGCTTAGAGGTTCAATCTAAAGGAGGAATGTTGTTTTTTCTGTTGTAAACCAGGTTGATGGCTATCTGGGACAGGAATTGAATATAAGTAACTCTTACTCAGGACCAAATCTTCATGCAAAGATGTTAATACTTTTTGCCAGAAGTTAAGTACTGCATCTGTGCCTGGGGTTTTCCAGTTAGGAACTTTTCTTAATTTTGTTTCACTTTCTCTACCCTTTACTTTTTACCATTTCATATTGTGTTCATTTGAACTTCTTACTGCTTCTTTTACTTCTTCTATCCATTCAGCGTCTTTGTTTTGTTCCACAGAGTCTTCATAGATATTTCTCCAAAATATGTCTGTTCCCTCTTTTTTTGGTGGTGTTTCTGTTCCTTTTACTTTGTTTCTCAATTCTCTATAAAACATTTCTGGATCATCAATTAATTGCATATTTTATACCTTTTCTTTATATTTATCTGCATATCTTTTCTGCCTTTGCTGGGCAGCCATGGTGGTGCAGCGGTTAGCATTGATGCCTCATAGCAAGAGGTTCTCCGGTTTGATTCTTGGCTGAGGTGCCTTCTGTGTGGAATGTACATGCCCTCCCTGTGGTTGCATGGGTTTCATCCAGGTGCTTCAGTTTCTTCACACATCCCAAAGACATGTTGTAGGTGGATTGGACACTCTAAATTTGCCCTAGGTGTGAGTGTGTGCCTTCTGTGGAAGGTTGGGTACCAGGCTGGCAACTCGACACCGTAAAACTCCACTGCCAATCATTCTGTTAACCATTGTTCCACTGTGGTGAACCCCAACCGGAAAAAGAAGAAGATCTTTTCTGCCTTTGCTGATATCTTTAGTTTATTATTTGCAATAGTGTATGATCAATCCTGTTCTGTTCTAATGCTATACATTGCTTTTATCTCGTGTATCTTCCTAAGTATTTTTGTTGACCTGTTCCCTCTTCTATACTTTTCAACAGTGACAGTTCTTGTTTTGATTAATTTATAGCTTTCTCTATTTGATACTTCATTGAAGGTATTTGATTTCTTCCCTTCCTTTCCCTTATTGGCCTGTATTTATGTGGTAAGACTTTATATGTTATTAATTTTACTGGGATAAAATTGATCAGTCACAGTATGAAGTAACAGGAAACAGTAGTGGAAGCTAGGTTAAGAAGGGAGGTGATGATTATTGATCAGCAGTATGGTTTCATGCTAGGAAAGAGAACTACAGATGTGATGTTCACTCTGAGAGTGTTGATGGAGCAGTATAGAGAAGGTCAGAAGGAGTTGCATTGTGTCTTTGTGGACTTAAAGAAAGCATTGGACAGGGGGCCTAGAGAGTAGTTGTGATTTTGTATGAGGAAGTCAGGAGTGGCAGAGAAGTATGTAAGAGTGGTACAAGATATATACGAGGGTAATGTGACAATCGTGAGGTCTGTGATAGTTATGATGGATACATTTAAGGTGGATGTGGGATTACATCAAGGATCAGCTCTGAGCCCTCTGTTATTTTCAATGGTGATGGACAGGTTGACAGACGAGATCAGACAGGAGTCTCTGTGGACTATGATGTTTGCGGATGACATTGTTATCTGTAGTGAGAGTAGGGAACAGGTGGAGAAGACCCTGGAAAGGTGGAGATATGCTCTAGAGAAGAGAGGAATGAAGGTGAGGATGCAGGGAGTAGAGCTGTGCAGGTGGATGAGTTTAAGGACTTGGGATCAACAGTTCAGAGTAATGGTGAGTGTGGAAGAGAGTACAGGCAGGGTGGAGGGGATGGAGAAGTGTGTCAGGAGTGATTTGTGACAGACGAGTACCAGTAGGAATGAAAGGGAAGGGTAGTGAGACCAGATATGTTATATGGGTTGGAGACAATGGCATTGATAAAAAGGCAGGAGTCAGAGCTGTAGATGTCAGAGTTAAAGATGTTAAGATTTGCACTGGGTGTGACGAGGATGGACAGAATTAGGAATCAGTATATTAGAGGATCAGCTCAGGTTGGATGGTTTGGAGACAAAGCCAGAGAGGCGAGATTGCATTGGAATGGACATGTGCTGAGGAGGGATGCTGAGTATATTGGGAAAAGGATGCTAAGGATGGAGCTGCCAGGTAAGAGGAAAAGGGGAAGGCCTAAGATAAGGTTTATGGATGTGGTGAGGGAGGACATGCAGGTGGTAGGTGTGACAGAGCAAGATGCAGAGGACAGGAAAAAAAAGAAACAGATGATCCATTGTAGCGACCCCTAACGGCAGCAGCCAAAAGAAGAAGAAGAAGAAGTAATACTTCTTGTTTAGTTCTGTTACATGACATGAACTTCCATTAACAGTCTTGATTACAATGTTCTTCTGTTTTGTCAGACTTCTAATATTTTGGATCTTATTGACTATCTATAATCTATTTCTTTCATCAATCTTAATATGTCTGTCCATCTCGTTTAATCAAGCAACTCTTCTCTTAGAGCATTCTCTTCTAAACTGAAGGCACATTCTTTGCTGTATGTTTCCTGCAGGCATTCTACAGAAACTTCCATAGCATCTTGCTGTGACATATTCTTTTCAACTGCATCTGCATCAACTTTTATTATTTTATATTTGAACTCACTGGTTCATCACTCCACAACACTGACTGCATCAGAGTTGCCATGATTTGCTACTCCTTCCCTCACTTTACCACTCCGTCAGCTTTTGTACTGGTTTTCGACTAAAGGTTCCAGAATGTCTTCATGTGTCAATTCATCAGATGCTTCCAATTGCACCCTTTTCTCCTTAATTTGGTTACACATTCTCCCATCATTTGTGATGTTGCCAGAGTTAGATTCTCTACACCAAATCCCTCACTTTGCAGGTAATCCATAATTTTAGTTTCTTTAACATCTCCATTAATAATTTTCTTTTTTACTAGTTTTTTTCCTAATTTTTGTATTGTGAAATTTTCCATATCTGGATGTCGTCACCTGTATTTCTCTTCAAATATCTTTGGTAATGATTTTTGCATTGCTTATTTTTCTTTTTCCTTTGCATAAATATTGGATTGTATTAAATTTCTTTTTCTTTCCCATGTCCATATTTCTTCTTCTGATGTCTCCCGTTCTACATGTTTCTCCTTATGTTGGGGATTCATTGTTCTATCATGCTGTGACATAACCTGTGCTAGACTTTTTACACTAAATCCTTCACTTTGCAGATATTCTGTAACTTCAGGTTATTTCTCTTTAACTTCTACTTTACTAACCTTATGTTCTATATTTCTCCTTTATAATTTTATTTTTTATTGTAAATTTTCCATATCTGGGTGCCTTTGCCTATATTTTACTTCAAATATCTTTGGAGCTTTTTTTTGTATTGATTAGTTCGGCCTTCTCTTTTGCATAAATATTGCTCCATATCAGATCTTTCTTTCTTTCCCATGTACATGTTTCTTCTTTATACCTTTTAAAAATGTCTAGGTTTTGTTCTTTTATTTTTCACACTCTCTCATTCACTTTTTTTTTTCTCAAATGGGCCACAGTTTCTTGGTCTATATAATGTTTTTCATGGATTTGATGCATTAATGAACAGATTTTCGTCTGAATCTTTTGACAGTTTTTCTTGCACAAGTATTTTTCGTTCCTCTAATTTCTCTTTTAATTTTTTTGAATATCTTCAATCTGGAAATTCTGGGGTTCTTGCATAATGATAACAACAGGTAATTTCTGTATTATCCTGAATAGTCCATTCTATCATTTTTATGTTTTTTTTGTGGACTGCTACTTCCTTCTGCAACAGTGGGATTATCCCCGAGTCTGGCCAAACCTATTACTTATATATTTATTAACATTTATCTACCAGAAAAGTCTGACTAGTTCACAAGAGCCCACATTCAGCAGAGGCCCAGGGTAACCTCCTTTACCCCTTTCTGGATTGCTGTGCCAGTTTGTGAAGAATTGAGGGAATGGACTGGAAACGTTATTGGAATGTTTCCATGTCTTGATGATAATAAACTGTCATTTTTGTTTTTCATTACTGGCTCCAGTATGCATACCTGGATTGGGCACTTAGCTGTCATTTCTATTGTTTAACCTACTTCTGTCTGTGAGATATGCTACATAAAATGCAGCCTGTATATCAGTGGTGAAATTTTGTAAAAACAGGGTCCACTTCATGATGGTACTCACTAAGACTTGATGATGAATTCACTTCCAGCAATACTACTCACCTTTTCTGTCCTATTCTTGCTATAAAATAGATGGATTGATATCACAGACTGACGTGATGACACAGAGTTGTCTGGTATCAATTCATAATAATGATAGTACTCACAGGGCATATTAGATTTATTTTATCTTGCACAATATGGTCATAATTTCAAATGTCCAGTACCTGTTATGATTTTTAATCTGTCGCCAGTATTCATGGATGTTAACACAGGCTGGAGGTATTATGAGAATTTATGACAACTGCAGGAAATATTATTATGCACATACCTTGCACATTCCTCTCAATCCGTTATTATACCATGATCCCCCCAAAACTTGCACGCTGATTGGCCAGCGTGCCCGTTGTAAATCAAGTTATACTAATGGAAAAAGGTCCGGTCGCCCGGACTTTTTTCCATTAGTATAACTCGTTTTTTTTAAACACTGTCTCGCTATGTTAAATGGGTTTAACATAGCGAGACAGCTTTAAAATAAGCAACGGAGATGTCCGTTGCTTATTTTAAAACTGTCTCGCTATGTTAAACTCATTTAACATAGCGAGACACTAAAAAAAAGCAACGGAGATCTTGCTTTCACCATTGCTTTTGCCCACAGCTCTGATGTACTGAGCAGGCGCGCAGTACATCAGAACTGCCACGGATGCCAGACATCTGCGGAAGGGCAGTAAACAGGCATTATACTATGCCATTATTTAAGAAAAGTAATAGTTTCTTTTCTTAAATAATGTCATGGTATAAAAGCAATAACCCACTTCTGGGTGTGGGTAATGCTAAATTTACCCACGGTTGGCTTTGTTTGGTCCCTCGGGCTTCACCCTCGGGACCAAACCACGCCAACCGTGGGTAAATTTAGCATTACCCACACCCAGGCGTGGGTTATTGCTATAATTGCACACTCCTGGCCTCATTTCTAGTAAAAAGTAATGGAGTACAGATAAAGGATCATAAACTCCATTCTCAACACTTCTAGGACTAACTGAGCTTGGCATCAGGGGTTAGTAAGCTCATAGCTTACAAACATGTTGGGAAATAACTCCAGCCTTCATACACATACCTTTACTAAGTTCAGTCCCTCAATCTTTCCTCACAGCCTACCATAGCAATCCTGAAACAGGCAAAGGAGAATACTCATTGGCAATGACTTTTGTGAGTCAACAGGCTGAAGGACTGATACAATGAGACAGTTGGCTGATTATGATTAATGAGGCACATCTAGTTGAATTATTAAATATAATAAAATAGTGGATAACTGACACATGGCAGTGTAAAAAGCACATTTATTAAAAACTGGTAAGTGCTTTCTCGACCGTATCTAGCTTCATTAATTAATGACTTGACAGCTAATAACAGGAAATATTAGAAAGGGCAAGAAGTTAATAACACAAATAATACTAAGATAGTTAGCTTAGGACATACTGAAGTGGAAAATTAATTATTGTCTGCAATCTATTATTAATATTTTCTGACATACATGTTATTGTGATGTATGATGTGAAACACCAATGGAGGGGACAGGACAATTCACTGTCAGTGTTGGTTTATATCACTCTATACTAGAAAAGGGGTGTAGCCAGGACTTTCAGATTTGTACTCACAGTTTCCAGGATGCTATCTCCCACCATGTCACACCCCATCACCATCTTGATCTCCTTCCACCCAAATATACTGCTGTCCAAGTCACAGCGCCCGTCCCATTGCAATCCTGCTCTCCTCCATCTAAACCTCAACAAATGACCACAAGGAAGCATACAATTTTATGAAACAACAAAATAGTCCAAACGTGCAAATGCCATGGGTATAAAAGCACACAAACTACTTTTCCGTTTAAATTATGCTAGACATTACCCTGTATCCAGTTGGTCATTCATAAGTACATCTTAATACAGCATATCACACTCTTATAGGTAACAGCTGTACATAGGTTCTACTGGTGTTTCACTTGCCCAGTAACCAGTGCTGTCTGCTGTTAACTAAGCCTCAGCATCTAAGAATTCTTCCTCCTCCACTGTCAATCTTCCTTCTGTCATCACTCATCTCTGACCTTCTCCACTTTCCTACTCATGTTAACACAGATCAGATCAGGACTAAACTGTCATGCAGTAAATAATGACCTACTCTTGTCTCTATTTAGCTGGTGCAAAAGCTCTTAATTCAATGGCCAGCTAAGTTAATATTTTTCAGCCCATATTTCAGACTATGTTCATAAAATGCCTAGACTTTTGTCTTATATTTTTGGTCTGTTCCTCATAAAACGTGTGGTTTTCTGGCAAACTGCTAAAGACTGAAGTTACTAAATAATGACAGACATTTAAGTTTCAGACTTCATATCCTTCAGAAATGCATGCTAACAGAAACGATGTAATTCTAGCAACTTTCAAAGTTTGTAAGAACAATATCAAAATCTGTGTCTATTTTTAGGCCTCGCCCCACCATTATTTTTAGCTTTGCCCAGATTTTTAGTTCTATGAGGTTGAGAAGTATGTCCATGTTTATAAACTTTCTTTGACCTAGTTAGCCAAACTCTTAGCCCAGATATTCTGTCCTTTCTTAATTCATTGCATCTTTCTGTCTTCCACCAAAGACTGCAAACACCATTGCACAAACTGCCACCATCTAAATGTCCAGAAAGAGTATAAAAAGTGAAAATGTAGATCATAATAAATCATGGTCTGCAATGGATCAGGGTGTGGAAAAGGAAGTAATGATGCATGATGAATGTTAAGCAAGCAATAAGTATTCACACAAATGCAGCACTGCATCTACAAGACTGGCTTAAAAAGGATTAGGTTGACTGAATGTAAACTGTGCTGGTCTGTTTCCTGTAAAAATATTTCTGTTTTCGATAAATGTTCATTCAAACTCTTTTGAGTATCTATGCTATAAATTTTATTACTTTGTAGCCAGTCAAAAACTTTGACAAAGTTTATCATAAGCAGTACTGAAAGTTAATGCTTGATAATAAAACTTGTTTTCTAAACATGGGATTTGCAAACTTTATGAAGAGAAAGCAGATTTGTCATTTAATTTCTGCACCATTCCCCAGTTCATATAATGCAGTGGCAGAGAGGTTGTACAGATTTTGAAAGAAAGGATAAAAAAATGAATAGTTAAACTGTGTAAAAAAATATAAGGCTTCCTGGTCATCTAGAAAATTAATCCTTAAGTGATAACAGGTTTATCCTTGGCAGAACTGTTAAGGTCATGAAAGCAGAGAAGCCACATTTGACTTGCTTCTGCTGGATATGAAGTGAAAAACCCTACAAGAAACAATAGGCCCAAAAGCAGTCTTCTGACAAAAACAATGTTGAGAATCTATGCCCTTGTAGATGAAGACTAGGTAGGAAACTACAGCACGACACTTAAATGGAGCCCGGGCATAACTGAGATTTATTTTAGACATGTTAGATATAATAGACGGTTAGTAATTGTTTATCTCTGAGGAGAAATATATTGATAGAAAAGGTACCAGTTTGTGAAACTTGGGTTCAGTTAGTAGACTGAGCACTGGAGGACCCAACCAGGGACTGACAGGAATGAAGACACAGCACCTGCTTTCTGGCTCAATAATTTTGGACAAAGCCAGAAATACTATAGGGACAGACACCAAACTCAGGGACAGTATTCATGGAAAAGACTATGAATGCACCAACTATTATCACTGTACAGTTTTAATAGCTTTTATTGTTAACAAAATATTTTTATCTGTTTATCTTTTGCTTTTTAAGTTTATTTTTCATAAAATGCTCTGAAATGCAAGATGTGTGTAGGCTGCTAGAGGTGTGACATTCAACTGCACATAGGTGTTAATGAGTCAAACGGTAAGATATGTGCATTATTTTAAATGCCGTTTAAATGTACTTCCCTGGATGCAAGTCCAAATGCTTAGTTTTCAAGCTTCCAATATGCTATCAGTACCAAGACTAAGATGGCTGACTGCTTTTGTAATGTAAAATACCAGGAGGTTGGGTTTATTTACCACAAACTCTAATTACAACTCACACAACTGTCCAAAGGTAGCTTTTCATTTTAAAAGAGATAAGTTACTGCAACACAGAATTAAATGAGCATTGCTAATAATCATTTTAAGAACTCAGAGAAATAAGAATGGATATTGTAAAACCCAAATTAATATATAACTGTACATTCAAATTCAGAAAAGAGATGAGAGTGCCAGAATCCAAAAGAGTTGCTCTCAGTCTGTCTGCCTTGATTCTGTAAGACTTGCTTTCAGTGTAAGTGACTTTCTTCAGTGTAAGGCCTAGCTATAAACATACATACTACTGGGACCAAAATCCAAAACACCTGCTTTCAGTGTAAATGATTAGGGTCTTGGTAAAAATGCAATAAAATGAGAAGACACTTAGAAATCATTCAAACACCTAAGCAGAGCACAGAAACCACTAAAGAATACTATACTATAAGGCGCTGCAGCTTCAAAACTTCCTTCAATTAATAGGTTTATCTTCAGATTCAGACACAACATAAACAAAACTGATTTAAATGGCACAATGAGTACATGTTTTAAATGTAGTTTAAATCAGTCTCTGTCACTGAATAGTAAGGGTATGGTATTCAGTATCATTTAATTGAAATATGTATTCATGGAATACATATTCATTGAACACTAAACATTGAAATTCATTTCAGTGAACCTTGGACTTTTTCCCATTGTTAGAAGCACTTGACCATCACCACAACTTTACCCTTTTCCCCACTGTTGTGTGATCTTAGAGTTGGCATATATAGTTAGGGGTTGGGAGGGTGCAGCCTCCGTATTGGGGGGTGTGGGTGGTGATGCGCCCCCCCCCCCTTATGGGCAGGTTTGATTTAGTGTGGTGTGTGTTCAACCCTGGAAAAAAGTCTGAGGTTCACTGAAACAACTTTTTATGTTTAAAGTTCGACGGATATGTATTCAACATATACGTATTTTGATTAAGTGATATAGACCCTAACCAGACACATGTAAGTTAGAAAGTCAGCAAAGATTTATCACCAGGAGAATTCAGGGCATGAATACACTGTCCTACATTGATCACCTAAATGCTCTGTCTCTGTATTTAGTCTCCTACAAGCTGCTGAGATGGGATCTTTGCCTTTCTTACAAGGCCTCCTCAGACCCAGCCCTGATGGATCAGTTGCACATGCACAAAACAAACAACACCAGAAACATTAGATCCATTGAGCTGAACTTCACTTGTGACATACTTAGAATGTACTAGAGAGACAGATATAGTCCTAAAGGATTTCCACACCAAGGAATAAGCTGCACATCCATTTAAAACAGAGTTTATGCCTGACCTTATTCAAACTAAATGTTGACAGTGTGGTATGAAATCTTAAATTTACCCCTGGTCTGCCCACCATGTGTGTTACGGACAGAGGCCTTCAAAAGGAAAATTATAATCCTAAATGACACTGTCCCTACAAATCCTTTAGTTACCTCCCTGCTAACCTGCCACCTGCCATATAGATGCCCATTATACTTGAGATTCAAATGGCTTTAGTGTGTATGGCTAGACTTGTAAGGGCTCTAGTGGTCATTACATTAGTAACAATCCATGGACCTATGAAACTATGGTCTTATCGGACAGGAGATAGATATTCTCTGTCTAAAGATAAGCAGGAAGGCCAGCTATGGTGCCTTACATTTTTTGTCTTGAGGTAGATGGTGGGAAAGGCTTGCTCAGTTTACCTCAGGACAAGTTGGTAAACATGGGGGTCTGGTTAGGGGCAGAGAAGGTTAGAGTGTGGAAGTCAATGGACCTCCTGTGCTTACTGACTTTTGCCTGTAAAGCTTTAGGATTGTGTTCAGTTTTCTTTAGGCTTGTAGCTAATTTGTTGAAGGGCAAGGCAAAGAAATATCACAGGGTAAGTGTTAGTAATTTGGTTAAGTAGAATTACGGTGTGTTGAAAGTGATTTCTTGAAAATTTCAGTTGAGATAGAACATGCCAAGAAAACTTTTTCAAGGAAATTTTTTTAATCACTTAGAACTGATGCCAGTTTGGGTTCTAACTGTGATCTGGAAAGTGGATCTGGCAATAGGATAGTGTTGTTGTTTTTCATTCTGGTAATGAGGCAGTGGAGCAGTTTTGGCTAGAAAGTTGCTAAGATCCATTCCTGTGCTATTGTTGATGATAACAGTCTTTGAGAAGCAACGTATCATTGTTTGCTAAGTAAACACCTGCCAGGTGAGATTTAATTGCTGACAGTTTATCCCACTTTCAGGTTCACATGTTTCAGGCTGCAATACTAGATGTGGAAGCTCAGATGGCATGAAAACAGACGTTTGCAGAATTGGAAGGCTGTAGTGGGTTGGCTTATGCAACAGTCTTTGGTTAGTTTAAGAGATAACGTTTACAGAGTGGCATGGCAGATGTTATCTGTTTTTGTAAAGTAGTTGCTGGTAAAAGACTGGTGTCCATCTTTACATTTGCTAGGAAGATACTTTGTTCACAGATGGCAGTTTGGTGAGGCACTTGGTATGGCTAGTAGAAGCTTGGGTCTTAGACGAGGTAGATTGGACAAAGTATCAGTTAGTTGTTAGGTTGCTGATGGGTTTGTAATGCTTGAAGGGACTAGTGATAGATAAAAGGCTAACAAGTGGTACACAGTTATCAAGAGTGCTACTTTTTTCACAATAGTGTCATTGGTGGAGGAATATGCATTTTGGGCAACTTTATAAATCTTTCTGCATGTTGAGGCATTTATGATGACAGAGCTGATAAGTTATTTGAAATAGTGTGATGTGCAGGTTTCAGAAGATGTGTTGTTCATTTGGTTTTGGTGATCCAGGACAGACCAGGCACCTAAACGACACAGGTGATTTTATCTTGTAAGAAGAAGATGTTGTTGTGTCAGCAGCAATAGGACAAGGCGTGGCAGAGGTTATCTGGTGTTTAATGAGATTTGCCGTTTTTTTCGCATGTATTGGGTTGTATGTTTTTAGGGAAGCAGTTTGATTTGATTTTGAAAAAGGCTTTAAGATATCAAGAGATTGAGGATGGGAGATGTTAATCCCATTGCTTTTGGATAGGTAGGACATCTGACTTAGCACATGACTGTATATCTGTTGATTTATTAAAAGGAGAGAGAGAGAGATAAGCTTCCAATGCTTAAAATGTATATTTAAGATAGGATATTTTGGGGGGTAGTTAATTACTTGCTTAATTTATTTGTTGAAGATTAATTTCTTGCTTTCTATTTCAGAGAAGCAGCTAATGTTGATTGTAGGACACTCCTTCATATCTTGGACAGTGAGGAAAGCTACAGTGAGACCTGGTGGTCTATATCCAAACATGAAACAGTTTGTTTGTAAAGTTTTGAGATGAATGCATTAGTTACACTTGCTACAGCTAAAACACCAAATAGGCCATTTCCCGTGCCTCTGTTATTGAGGAAAATGACTTCAGAGAATTCCTGGTTTGGCACCTATGTCTCTAATGCAAACAGGTAATAGTTCATCTCCTTGGCCCATGCTTACACTTATCAAGGGTATCAGAACTTGTCAAAGATCTGGGATGCATGAGTAGGCTTAAAAATTCTCTTGTGGTCATTAGCCTAATAAACACCTATGAGAAGCAACGTATCATTGTCTGTTAAGTATATGCCTCCCAGGGGAAATATAGTTGCTGACAGTTAACAACCATTGGTTAGTTGTTAGGATAATGATGGGCTTGGAATGCTTGCGATGACTAGTGATGGATAAAATGTTACCACATGGTAGGCTGTTGTCAAGAGTGTTACCGATTTCTTTTCATAATAGTGTCATCAGTGAACGAGTATAGATTTTGTTCTACTTTATAAATATTTTTGCATGTCAGGGCATTTAAGATGAAAAAGTCTGATGTGCAGATTTTTAGAAGATATGGTACGTGGTGTCAATTTGGTTACAATGGTGCAAGAAAGACAAGGCATCTAAACAACACAGGTGTTTTTATCTTGTGAGAATGAGGTTTTGTTGTGTCAGCTGCAATGGGGTAAGGCATGGTAGAATATTCTTAACAGGAAGTTGTTGGCATGGATCTTGAGAGATTTTGTACTGTTGAAACAGAAATTTTCTTGTGTGGTCTTGGTGTGCTCTACAGTGAGGCTTATGTTGAGACGGTCAGTCAAGGCTTTGCCAGTGAATGCTTCCAGACACGTCATAAATCACAATGGCTAGAGCTGCTATAGTCCTATGGCATAGGATTGCTTCTATGGGACAGTGGGACTTTTGTTGTAAAAATCCAGATTGGTACTTAGAAGATAGACTTCATCTTAGTGAGGTGGGACTGGAATTTTTCAATGTACATATGGCCTTCTTACTTAAGGAAACTGTGAATGGTTTGGGGGCATAAGAGTTTGTTACTCCAGAAAGGCAGTGGGAAAACAGGCAGCAGCAGTGGGGTTTGTTAACAGTGCTCAATGGATTTCTTTAGTAAGTAGCTCATGGTAGTAGTGTTGGTGGGTTGGTTGGTTATGTGTTTTAGGTGAGCGGTGCAATGACTTTATAGAGACTGATTGCTCAATGGATTTCTTTAGTAAGCAGTTCATTGTAGTACTGTTAGTTTGTTGGTTTTTGTGTTTTAGGTGAATGGCGCAACAACACTATAGATACTGCATTGTTGCTGGTAACCTTGTGATACACACCTGTTTTAATAACAATATAATAATTTCTTCTTTTGTTGTTATGAATTTACAGATTGTTTAGTGTAAATTATTGTAAAATTGATCACACTGCAACTTTGTTATATTTTGTGAGTGTGCGTGTGTGTGTTTTGGGCTTAAGAGTTCACAGTATTGCCCAATCTTAACTGATGCTCATGACAGTTGGTTACAGTTAAATGGTGTTTTAAGGTATCCAAGTAAAAAGATGGAGGGAGAGTCTTCACATTGGACAGTAATGCGTTGCAGTGATGATTCCATCTCCTTTATGACCCTTTTTTTCTTTTTGTATCTGGCAACTGTGATTTCAATGGTGAGACACCTGATCACCTATTATTTTTTGTTGTATATGGTACCCTACTCCATCTAGTCAGCTCCTGTAAACGCATCCTAGTTGATGGCTTTCTTATCATGTTTCTTTTGCTGCAGAACTAAGTCTGCAAACTTACTTTCTTGCTGCTTTGCACTGTATTTTACTTCTGCATTTGTGGCCTGTTGACTGTATTTCACACCAACTGCTGCTTTTACTTAATTTAAGAAAAGATCTGTCTCTGATGTTTTATTCTGTTGTTATTATTAATTCAAGAAAAACTGTGCTGTGTTTTACACCGTTGCTTATTTATTTGAATAAAAAAAATATCGTGCACATTTCTCTTGTTCCATTGCACTTCTGTAGGCTGTAGTACAGACTGGATTCAGATAGGCTGAATTCAGTTCTGTTTGAAGACTGAGCACTAAAAATCAGGACATCTTTTTTTGAAGAAGCCCTCCTGTATCCTCGTGGCAGGAGCATACAGTAGGACTATGTAATTGAAGGTTACTGATTCAGGGCTCAGTTTGAGCTATTTCTTTGGTGCAGGGCTCAGTTTGAGCTATTTCTTTGGTGCAGGGCTCAGTTTGAGCTATTTCTTTGGTGCAGGGCTCAGTTTATGCTATTTCTTTGATGCAGGGCTCAGTTTGAGCTATTTCTTTGCTGCAGTGCTCAGTTTGAGCTATTTCTTTGGCGCAGGGCTCAGTTTATGCTATTTCTTGGGTGGAAGGCTCAGTTTGAGCTACTGCTTTGGTGCAGGGCTTCGTTTGAGCTATTTCTTTGGTGCAGGACTCAGTTTGAGCTTTTTATTGCTTTCTTTGTATTAGCTGGTTTGCTCTTGCTTGCGTGTAGTGCACCGTCATGCACCACTGTGCAGAGGGGTACTCTTCGTGGTTATAGACGCAAAAGCACCAGTAGAAATATTTTCCCTTAGAAGTGGTTACTATTTAGCAGAGCAGTTCTTGAGTAGCATTCAGCTATTCAATGAACCACCCAGCAGAGATTTTACCTCTTACCTATCAACATCAGACCCTATAGATTCCCTCTTTTATAGACCTCTTACTGTATACCTCATAGGTTAATCACCTTAAATATCCCTGCATGATACAGCCATCTTTTTCCCTTATCTGCTCAGATACCAGGTTCAAACCTTGCATTATGGACTGTCAGTTTCCCCTCTGTTTCTCCTGCCATCCTGGTGGAATGGGTATTTTGAAGCAATGTAACAACTGGCTCATGTGAACTGAAAACCCCTTACTCCTAAATCACTCAATTACAATTTGTGAAAGATGCTCTTACACTAAGAATCTGGAATCACTGCTCTCTCATACACAGAACAGCAACACTAAACAGGTTGTCAGCTCACACACCACGATTTCTATTAGTAATATGCACCCAACACATAATACTTTATATGTATAAGTACTCTTCAGAAAAGTACCTAAACACCAGAGACCTCCAAAACACAAACATGCTACACCTAACACAAAAATGCTACTCCTAACATAACACCCAAAGCACCCAACGTACAGAAAAACACTAGCACCTGTGTCTCATCAAATAAGCTCTTAAGGCAAAGCACAATTATTCTAAATGTTTTATGTTATAGGTGACTCTGTATTGATATATACAGTTGCCCCACTCACCAGGTTGAACAAGGAGAAGGTTACAGTGAGCTGCCTGTCTGGTGCAAGGATTCACCAGATCACACATGCACTCAAGTCTCTTCACAACAAGTCTGTTATGACTCTGTCATAGTTTATGTTGGTGTGAATAACTTGAGATGTACCTTTGTGGACTATAAAAACAGACATGACTGAACTCTCTGAATATGTGCCCTAGGATGGTATGTCCCTAGCTTTGAGCAGCATTTTAACATTGCCTCGGATGATATTACAATATAAACAGAAAATGATTGACTTCAATAATTGGCTTAGTATCTTGTGTCATTCTAAGGAAAACCAGTTCCTGTCAGCCTGGGACAACATGGTGGATAGACCATGTTGCTTTGCCAGTCTTCACCTGGCACCTCTAGGTTTTCAGTTGCTGGCTAAGGCACTTACCTACCCCACAGTGCCCTTTTTAGGCAAGATTACAACAGAAAAATTCCCCATTTGAAAATATCAAACACAAAGAAACTAAGCATCATGCTACTAAAAGCTAGGAATATAAGTCAGAAACTGCACCCTGGGGGTGTGTGGCTAAAATGGCAAGCAGTTAACAGCTTAATAGTTCTGCTCTGTCTCAATGTAGTTTTTTTGACAGGATTTCATATATAAAAACAAATGATTTTCTCTTCAAAGCATTATTAATATGACAATAAACAAGAAGAGAAGAAGAAAAAAAAAAAACAAGAAAATCAATTTTTGAAGACTTTCATTTGTATAATCCTGTCAGAAATACTGTTGCAGTTTCAGTCAAGTGCAGTCATGAGTCACTTTAAAGATTCCTCACAGGAAAATGGGATGAAGAAAGAACTTCAAACTCTTGTATCCAGTATGCAAGAAGCATCAGTGAAAACAGATAAACTGGAGAGTAAAACAGATACTATAAAGCAGAAAAATAAGAAACAGATTGACTTATTAAATTGAATAGGAAACATTCTGACCAGATTACTTCCATAGAGGAATCACTGAATGATGTAGATGGCAGACTCAATGAAAATGAAAGCCAAGCTGAATTTCTACTGAAGTAAAATACTTTACTTTTAGAAAACGTGGATGACCTTGAAAGCAAATCTAGAAGGAATAATATAAAAATGTATGGTGGCCCAGAGAGAGAGAAAAAAGGAAACAATACATTACATTTCTTAAACACTTGGGTTTCCAAAATCTTGAACTTGCCTGAGTCACTTTCTTTTGGAATACAAAGGGCACATTGGTGCCTTTAAAATAAATCTTTAATAACAACCCCACCTATGCCAAGATCTATAATTGTCAAGTTCATTTCAACACAAGATAACAATTTAGTCCTTAGAACAGCATGGTCCAACACTCCAGTTACATATAATGGTAAAACTGTAAGATTTGTCAATGATTAGACTTCCTCTGCAATCTCCAAAAGAAAACCCTGTGTCCTACTGATTAAGAGTCTTAAAAATGCAGTATTAAGGCACAAATCTTATTCCCTGCTAAAATAACAATTTTCCTTGCGAAAGGTCAGAAAACATTCAACTCTTTAGATGAAGCTCTTGACTTTGTACAGAAAAATAAACTCTTAGATAAACAAGAAGAAATGGTCTAGTCTGCAACAAGTTTAAAGAGACATGCAGCCAGAAATGGATGGTCAACAAAAGAAACGAATAAGAAAAAATTGAAAGGAAAAGAAAAAGGGATTTGACTGTATATGTGCTCTTTTTCGACTTACTACAATTTTGGCGATTTTTTTTCCACAATAAGTGTAGATTGCCACAGTAGTTAAAAGGATACAAAGCAATTAAGGTAATCTTCTTTCTTATATTTAAGTATAAAATATTACTTCATACAGCATCACCTATAAATAACATATTAGTATATGTTTATAGTATAACTTAATACAGGACCAAAAATATAATACAGGTTGTTACGTCATTAATATTTATTATAATTTAAACAAGTTATTCACTGATACAAAAGTATTAATATATATTTGTATTGAAATATGGTAATCATTGCTGTTTTATTTAGGGAAGATGGAGGAGAGGGTTTTGATGTAAATCTAAACCTTTTCTTTACTTTTACTTTTTGAGTACTTCTATTTTGGACACATGTTCCAAATGACACACTGTTTTTTATGTATTTCTTTATGAATTTATGCCCTGTTGACTGATTGAACTTTGTGGATAGTTGCTGGCTGGTCATGCTTTTTTTTTTTAATGTATATACCATCTTAATAGTTGATTTAGTATTACTGGTGACATTATAGTTCGTCATTCTTTTTTGCACAAACATTTTTTTTAACAACCTCAACTGTTTAAGTCATGTTTAAGTGACTGAGAGCATATTTAGAGTCCCTTCAGTAATTCAAACAATTTACCACCTTGACATTTTAAGGTTTACCTCAGAATGGATCTGTGGCTCGATTACAACTGGAAGGGAAGACCTGTGGTTGTGCAAAGATACAGAAGAAGCTGCAGCTTACGAATGAACATTGAACTTAACAGGAAGTATCACTATGGAATCCTAAAATGGAGAGAAAATACATGCATGCATATGAATTGTGTTCATACCTCTTTTTGGCATACAGGATATTTCATCTAATTGATATAAGATTGTGGTGAAGTAGAACTGAGTAAAATATACAAATTTAAAATGCTATATAAGCAGATCACAAGCAGCTAAGCTGAAAAGCTTTAATATAGTTCACTAGGTAAAGCATATTAATGGTGCAAGTTATTATATTAGAAAGATATAGCTCTTATAAAATATATATTTTTTCCTCAATGGTCTTCATATAAATGGATTTCAATTAATACTGTCCTTAGTGCTGGCAGCCTTTAATGTTATATAGTTGGACTGAACCTTTGATACTTACTGTAGCTATGAACAATGTACTGTAGATATATTCAAGTACATGTCCAGAGAAAAGTAACATTAAGACATGAACAGAGTTTTCTTTTTACCTACTTCAAGTAATTATGATGTAATTTTCAACCGCATTTATTATCACAATTTGTATGTTTATTAATGTTTGTGTCAAGTAAAATGTATTGCGTACAACAGCACTTGAAAATGTATTACAGCAGTAATTATAATTCTGTATAAAGACAAATTATAGAGAATAATTCAGTTTCAATGCATGTACATCAAAAATGTATACTTTTCAACAAATATTTAATAAAGTAGACCACGGTAGTGGTGCTGCGGTAGCGTTGTCGCCTCACAGCAAGATTTTGTCCCGTTCGATTCTCAGCTAGAGCATCTTCTGTGTGGAGACATACGTGAATGAGCATGCCTTCGTTGAAGGTTGTGCGTCAGGGCTAGTAACTCAGCATGTAAAAATCCACTACCAAACATTAGCGGACCGGAGTTCCGCTGTGGCGACCCCTAACCGGGATAAGCCGAAAGACACAACAACAACACTAAATAACTTTTTAAGACAAAAAAGGAAGAATAGAAGGAGAGAAAACCCTAAAAACCTAGTACATCACTCAGCCAAAAGGCCTCTTAGATCATCAAGCGAACTACTACTGGAAGTCACCAACAGCTACAGTAGCTTTGGAGATGCACTATATAGTAGTTCAGTGGCTAAAAAATGGAACTCTGCCCCCACTAGCATACAAAACACATCATCCAAAGCCTCCTTTAAAGACCTCATCAGGCAACATCTCAAGCAAAGTTGGCAGTGCCATGACTGCTCCTCAGGCTAGTGAAAGTGGATACGGTACACATACTAAATCTAGAGTACTTGATAATAGTTTTCAATCTTACTCACAAACACTGGCTAATCTACAATGTATGTACTGTACCTGTGTACTATGTATGTATTCTACCTATGTTCCAAATTTCAGTTGTACACCACAAATCTATTAATTATCTTTATTTTTAAATTAATATTTTCTTGTTTGTTCTCTCCACTGTAACTGTTGATGTGCTGAATACCACTTTAAAAACATGTCTTTTGTAATTTGTGTGTATGCTGACCATGTCTAAATGTATCTGTAATGTTTCTATGTGGAGTTTTTCTCCCTGGGCCTCTGCTGAAAAAGGGCCTTTTTGGCTCAGTCAGATACCCCTGGTTAACAAATGTAAAATAAATAAATAAAAAAGGTAGGGAGTAGAAGGGAAGGTATGAAAGAAAAGAAAGAAAAAAAAAAAAGAGAAAAACAATGTGCTCTTTTCCCAAGACAATTCATATAATATTGGTGTAGGTCTTGGTTGTCGATCTTATGGTCACATGGACACTTATTATGAAGATTAGATAGGTGAACCTAGGATTTAATGGCAAAAATTATGATCTGAAATGTGTAGGTGTCAGAAACTTGTTATGGGTTATTACAAAAAAAACCTAAAACATGTAATTATAATTGATTAACCAGGGAGAGTTCTATGGTTGTTTAAATCAGTTGGTCTACTTTTGCAAAACTATCAAGGGATTAAAATGTAGCTTGCTCTCTCTCTCTCTATAAATATATATATATATATATATATATATATATATATATATATATATATATATATATATATGTCTCCCTGATTTCAATTAAACTGATATGTAGTATATGAGAGAGGTTTTTTTTCTTGATGTGTGTTTCTAAATAAATTGCAACGTATTTCATAAAACAAAAGGTCTTTTTTAGAAATGTTGTAAATTGGAATATCCACTTACTACCATGAATTCAAGTGCTAGTTTCTTGACTATTCATTTAGCTGTGGATTTTGTGACTATTTCATGAGTCAACTTCTGCATATTATTTTAGCATTCCATAACATGTATTAAATGCTGTTACAAACATGAGTTATGTAGCTACCTAATAACATACCTTTATTTTGTTAGTTGGTTTGTTTTTTGTTTTGTTTTTTTTTTTTGGGGGGGGGGTTGTAATGGTGTACAGTACTTTTTAGCCATCAGCCGTTGGCTTACTGATGGCTGGCCAACTATAACTTTTTAAAACTCCTTGTTTTGATATTCTGGGGTTTTGGTTAGATGAACATTCTCTTAAAAGCTGTCAAGCATGTCATACTCAACATTTTAAGCATTCGTTCATTTAATATAGACCCTAAATATAGCATATTGAATACTAAAATAGTATTGCTTGAATAATAGAAGCATTGCTACACATATGTTTGGAATTAGACACATCTTATACAATTTTAAAATGGCAGTGTAAAGTAATTATTTAGTTAAACAGTTATTGTTCCTGATTTTTCCTATTGTTTCTTCCATTGGTTGTTTAGAATATTTTAATATGAATACAATAGTCTTGAGAAGAATAATTTAAAGTTTGATATCAATTCTTAGATTGAAACAAGATGTGTTCTACAAAAAAAAAAAACTTTCAGCTAACAATAATGTAAACAGTACAAATTGGATATATATTCAGTCTCTAAGAGAATTTATAAATAGTAGTTTACAACTGCCATTAGTTGTGAACACTAAACCCATTCCAAAATTTTTAGAATTCTTTTTTTTTTCAGATTAATATTATACTTGATAGTAAGATTTTTTATCAATAATCTACACAATTTTAAGAACTGAATGTATGTTTTTTGATGATTCCCATTGGGAATAGTCTACAAACATTACTATAGAACCATTTTCAGAGATTAATAAAGAAGTTTAAAGTCAATAAGCAGCTACACAACATCCATTTATTGAAAAATTGTTACCTGCAAGTTTCTACTTAGAAGTTTTTTAACACCAAGTAAAATATCCATTTTTTTTTATAAAAAAGAAAAGCTAAGATGCTGGAGATGTATTGAAAATTTAGAAGCAGATTAGGGGCATATAAGTCTAAAGTCCCAAAAGGTTGCTTTATTTTGGGAAGAATTTAGAATTTTTTATTAAGCCTTATGGTCAGACAAATGTGATATATCAAATTCTTTAATACTATTTAATATTCCTAGAACTCAAGTGCCTCTCTTATATTCCATCTTGACTATTGCCAGAAAGGTTATTATTTTAAACTGGAAAAAAGTGATAGCTATCTCTCTTTCTCAGAATTCATTTGTCTAGCGAAACATGTGTGATGTGTGTAATAAAGAGTTACAAACCTTCTATAACAGAACTATAAATGTTACACATAAGAAATTATTTTGGTAAAAACTCAAATATTTATTGGAGAAATATTAATGTAGTTACCAAATAACAGCTTTTGTTATGGACTTTGTATATATATTTTTATTGATTTCTTAATTGTTTATATGTTTATAGTATAGTTTATTTAAATTCATATAAAGAAATAAAATTTTTCATTAAAAAAAGGAAAAAAAAAAAAGAAAGAAACTGCGGTCCATGGAAACACTCCTATCCCTGGAAGATGTTGACATCTGTACAGTCAGAGAAACCTGGCTCAAGACCACAGAAAGTACCCCAGCCATGCAAGGCTACAAAGCCTCCTACACTTTCAGACCACAAATTGAAGGTGTGAGAACCAAAGGAGGTGAAGTATCTATCTTCATTAAATATAATTACATCTCTAGACTGGTTAGACAAGAAAACTCTATGTTTCTACTCCAAATCCAAATTATCATGGGCAAAACCCTCTTCAGGTCATCATCAGTTACAGGTCCCCTTGCATGAACCAAGATGCCCACACAGCTTATTTAGACCTACTTGGGACAATTAAGATACAACCTAACACTCTAGTTATGGCTGACTTCAACTATCCTTCCATTAATGGGAAACTTATGCAAGCCCAAACTCAGATGCAAATAAGTTCCTGGACTTTGCTAACTCAAGTGCTCTGGAACAAATAGTGCACCACCCCACAAGGTACTTCAATATTCTACATCTGGTCTTCACCAGTTGGAATGACCAATGCAGTACCTGAAGTGTAGGGCCCACACTGGTTATATCCTACCATAATTCAGTCATTTTTAAAGTAGAAATAGTGCCAGAGCTCCCCAGAGGAGAAGCCAGGCTAAAATAAACTTCCACAAAACTAACTATATCCTCTTATGGGAAGGCATAATAAACTTCCAAGCAATAATTTCCAAAGATGGCATTGATGGCTATATTAAGGTATACATTGATGCCCTGTATAAACATCTCCATAAATGTATAGACACTGTGCCAGATAGGATTAAAGCAAGATCCTCAAAAAAAAAAAAAAAAAAACACACCATCCTGGTAGATGTCTAGCATTAATAAATTATGCAAAAAAGTGAAAGACGCCAATGTCTAAAAATACAAAAGTGAGATCCCAGAACTGGAAGAGTACTCTCCTCAGCATAAACAAGCAAATAAGAGAACTCATAAAATCTTCAAAGAGCAACTATAGCCAAGGATAACCATAAGGTTTTCTTCAGCAAAGTCCACAACCTAGAAGGTAGAACTCAGATGTGTGCAAAACTAATTGTGGATAGCATCACATGCACACTGTCCCTGTGGAAATTGAAGATCTGCTAGCAGATAGGTCTGGTGAAAATTTCATCCCGCTATCCCCTCAAGCATACCACAAACCATGTCTTCATCATCTCCTCCTCCTCCATGTATCTCCAAAGAGCAAGTCATCAATGCTCTCTAAAAGGTCACTGATTGGTGCCAAATCTATGGGCTTAAACTAAATGCAAAAAAAATGCATCATTTCCTTCAGCAAAAACAATGTCCCTGCTGATTATAAAATAAACAATAATACCCTAAGTGCCAATTCAGTAGTGAGAGACCTGGGAACACAAGTTAAATGTGACCTCAGCTGTGACCACCATGTATCTACTGTGATGAGGAAAGCATTATACATCACTCAGCTGATTAGCAAAGTCATCACCTCAAGAGCAAAAGAGGTTACAGCTCCCCTGTACTCATCCCTCATCAGGCCTATTAATGAATATAATACTCCCCATGGTAAGTACCATACCAGACAAATGCAGCAACTTGAGAAATCTCAGAGATTTCTAAATAAGAAAATTCAGGGTCTCCAGCGCATGTCTTATACGAACAGACTGAAGTCACTGTACTCAGTAGTGTATACAATACTTTGATGTAACTTATGACTGATTTACAGGGCTATCTCTAACACAAATCTAATGGAAATGCTGCACATCTGTAAGTCAAATGAGAATAAAATCACCCTTTCCAAGGAGCTCTAGCCTGCGACATAATCAGGACATGCTGGAGGGACAGCTACATCTCTCAGAACTTGCCACTCCTCTGGAATAGGCTTCTAATCCATATCAAGCAGAGCATCTCCATGACTGTGTTTAAGTCCTGCCTGAATTAGTGGATGGGAAACCATACATTTCTGCCGGGGATTCTCATGGCTTCTCTCCCAGACATGGGTAATACATGCCAGAAAACCCTTGGGCATTAATGATATGATACCTCTTATCTAGTGTTATATCGGTATTTAACAGCTGGGTCTGTAAATAATCTCTGGTCAATAGCCTAGTAACATCCTAAGAACCTATGAACTTATAAACCTATAATAACTGCCAATATTTTCATCAGTTGAGACTACATTATTATCACATTCGAGAGAGATTTTATACCTTCTTGATCTATTGACATTTTAGTTAAGATAAACTTAAATTCTTCAGGTACACACACAGAAAAAAAGATAACAGCTACTGTGAAGGTAAAATGAGCATAGAGTGGCAGACAGGATGACTAGCAATTATTAACATGTCTGGGAGCTAAAATAAACAGTAGTAACATCACAGGTAGCATAGAGGGATAAAGCCTCGACTATGGTCAAGATGACCCAAGTTTAGTTAGTGGTTGGGCACTCGATGGCTTGAGCAAGGACAAATTGTATGACTATCCAACTATGGGAGGGACTGCAATGGTAGTGGGAATGGTTTCGCATAGCACTGGGAGAGAATGGAGCATGAATGGACAGCCAGACTGGAAGGAGGATCTGGGCCTGTCAGAAGCTTCCTAGGCCAAACCACATTGCCCACATAGCCTAACAGATGCCATTACACAAAGGCAAGGTTCAGGGCATTAACCTAACAAGCCATGTCAAGCCATTTTGAGTAACAGTGTCAGCTCTTTGGTCCACTCTTGTCATGTCTACCATACCGACCTTACAGGCCACTCAAACACATGGGTTTGGTGGGGTACAAAAATACCAGGCAAACTGGTATCAAATTAGAGAGCATGTTGAGGGGGAGTCAGTAAAGAGCAGTGCTACCACACTAAATACCCTTAAGCAAAGAATACCGATGTGGAAAAAACAGTAAGAAACAATAGTGGGGACAGCCAGTGAGGTGAAGGCAAAGTGGATCTCCAGGGATCAACTGAATGGGTAGTATCAACTTTAGGTATGGTTACTTTAAAATGATTGGTCAGACATCATTGCACATACATAAAGCTGTCCTGCAACAGTAGCCTTACTCCTCAGAATATACCTTTGGTATCCTTAATTTATACTGAGGATCAAGTCAATAATATATCTTTTTATTTACCTAAAATATGCATACGGTTCTTTTCAGGTATTCCTCAGGAGCTTTGACAGGTTAAACAATCTGCTAAAAGTGAAACAGTATTAGAGAGATGAAGTATGAAGGAGTTGCACACAACAGGCCGAAGCTTGTTAGCAGATCAATGTCTTAATGCCGATTGCCAAACTGCCATGCATGTTTCTGTTTGGTTAACAGTATAAGCACAAAATGCCTTTTATGTTAGGTTATAAATGATGTATGCATATGTGTCCTATTTAATGCACTTTAATAGGTACAGGCATGTGCATCGTATGTGTTGAAAAATAGGAGCCACAATTAGAACAGTGCCAAATGGGTGACAGAATTAGAAAAAATATATATATTTTACCATGCATAGCAGATGCAGGGCAGATATATGGCACATCGATGCCCCTACCCAGCATTCAAAGTAGGAGTCATCATTAGTAACAATTACTCTGATACCAGATGACTAAAATAATAACAACTAATTGAAAAAAGTTGGAAAAAGTGAATTCATGGAAAAGGCATTCCCATTCGGAAATGATAGTATCACTCAGCTGACAGGGCTTCATCAAAGTATTCCATGCAGTTCTGGAGGTTCCAACATTAAAATATCATTAGTCTGCATAACTATTCAGCATTAGGTCTGTGTTCACAATGAGTTGGTAGTGAATCCAAATATCAAATAGCTTTACACCTTTTCTACATTTACAAAGAAAAGAATCCATAACTGAACTGCATGTCCTACTGAACCCATAGGCATACTCTCAACCCTGTTATATCCAACATGTACATCTTTATCAATACCATCTAGTGTCAATAAGAAATCTACATATAGATCAAGCAGCTCTGTGAATTTCAGCATCCAGCATTAACAAAATTAGCAATGGAAGAATTCACTTTGAGGTACTGTTTCTCTGTATCTAAAATCAGTACTTTTAAAACATTGTCAATCTATATGATTATTGTTCTTACCAGACCCAAATACGTAAAACAAGCAAAACTGTTTTTTTTTTATTTAAAAACAGTATTTCTAAAACTATGCCCAACCTTACATTTAGTTCTGCAGCAGACCTAAACATTAGAAAAATCTTGACAAAAAAATTAGACATTTTCTACAACAGAAATTACAAAAGGATTTATCATCTGGTATTGCATGATTTCATTTTGGCAGGTATGATTAACTTTCTTTGTTTTAACAGATTATGGATGACTTTGCCCATGTAACAACATTCTCAAATAAAAGCATGCATTCCACCTTTAGAGCTTGCACATAGATCTTAATGGTTTACTTACCACTGCTTCTATGGTTAAAATTTAAAAAGAAAAAAAAGAAAATTTTATACAGCCTACAATACAGGAAAAGATAGAGAAAAATAACTACAGATATTTAATTTTAACAAAACACTAACTGAGTTAATAAGGCTTGGTATACATACTGCATTTAATCAATCATTTAAACAGCAATGACAATTAGTCCATATCCAGTTTGGAAGCACAATTATAAGACATTTCATTAAGTAACAGGATCAATATATCTTTATGCTAGGGCACTTAAAGCTTGGCAATATCACTATTTCAGTAACTAAATTATTTTCTGCATTTCCTTGAGAAGTAGTTTGTTATCACAGACAATGGTTAAAAACATTCTTCAAAACACACACACACACACACACACACACACACACACACACACACACGCACACACACATACACACACGCATGCACGTACATGCACGCACACACACACTAACATGATCACAATGAAGCAGACATGCACATACTCAACACATGTGGATTTTTAATTTTGGTATCACCTTATTATCAAGCCTTCTTTTTATGGATAAAAAATCAATTTCAGTTTGGCAGCTGTTGCCGCAGAAATAACTGTCAATCACTGAGGAGTCTTGGCTCAGCTCAGCGTCCTAAAATCAGGCTTCATTGAGACAGTAGCAATTGGATGAAAGCCCAGACTCCCATAAATATAAGATGATATACTGCAAAGTTTATAGCTTCAGTTCAGATTTTTCTTTTCAGTTACATCTTGAGTCTGCATCAAACTGAAATGCAGTGATGTCTAATAATGAAACATTTAATTATATTTTCCTGGCATATAAGTTTATAGCATGACGTTGCATAATATAATGAGTGCCAGTTTTATTTCGTCATCCATTATAAGTGCAACGTTTGTGTGCTAAAATGTGCACTATATATTCCATCAGTTAAAGAATTTCACTGATGAAATAAGGCAGCAAGTTTTAATTTCTGATTAGTAGTTGCTTTACACAAGATACCCTACCATTCTCCCATTTGTTCTATGGGCATGTTTTATCATGTGAATTGTACTGAATAATGATTGGTTAAGAACCATACTAGAAAATCACATACTGCTGCTTTTTGTACAGACGGCATTCCAGTCAGACTTAATTCCTTGTAGAATATAAAATACATTTAACACCCTGCACCCATTCCTGATATTAAATGTGTATTCCATTAAGTGGACTTATTTTTGAACAAAAGTCTATTTTCGGACATATGATATGTGTACAGTATTAGTCTGTAAAGAGAGCTTTCTGTGAAGTCCTTAATGATGCACATTTAATACATTTAGATTTGGGCTGATGATTCTACTGATAAACATATTTTCTTGGCAGATCTTATAATATGTTATATTTAATACTTATGAGAACTCATACATGCCAACATGTCTTTGAATCTGCCTTGCTACATAATGCTATCCTGGTTTCACAGAACACTGTGATGAATTTCAGCAATCTGGATGAACACGGGTTAAAAATAATGTACTTTTGCTAATGTGTTTGTGTGCTGTGTAGTGTACTGCACAAGCTGGTGGACAGGGTATTGTATTTTGCGCAGAAAGGGTAAAATCACAATCCCTAGTTATTGGAGGAATGATCTTATAACTATTTTTATCTCTATCTCTTTATCTTGATCAGTGTGTAAACAACAAACTACTTATAGGCTTAATTCCTGACCACAAAACTGTGTTTGTTATCTTTTGTCCCTGTTCTGTTTTCTTACAACCATACATTGCATCACTAACTCCACAAATCACCATGGAAACCAAGAGCATAAAATGAAAGCCAGGAACCAAGTCCACAAAGCACACATTTCATCACAAAGATAGAACATGTAGTTGTAACAAAAAGTTAAGCGCTTTTGTCCTTAAAATAAGGACTTTACCAGAACACATAACCAATTCAAGTAACCATACAACCCCAGCAAGTAAACACTTTCATCCCTAAATTAAGGACTTCATCAGAACACATAACTGATCCAAGTAACCAATTTTATACAACCCCAGCAAGTTAGATAAATCAATAATTTCAAACTACATCAATCAGTTAACCGACCCTATACAGAATATTCATTGGCATATTAAAACTTAAAAGATCTCTACATCCTTCTGAAATCAATTTATATATATATATATATATATATATATATATATATATATATATATATATATAAAATTAAAAATATACATACAAACATATATAAAGTTATATAAAAGTATACATGTAAAACACATTTTACCTGCAAAGATGTATCATAAAAGCAAACATACAAACAGCATTGAGATATTATAATATTGAAATGGTAACCTATAAAGCATACAGGGTTCACAAATAAGGTGTTTTTAACTTTAAAACACTAGCTATAGAAATCATATCATTTAGTCCAGGATAGCTAGTTGCATTAGTTCTCCATTACCATTGTTGTTCTTTATACTCTATAAAGTCATCCCTTGGTTGACCTCTAAAACCCATAGAAGAGTGGTTGATAATGAAAAATCCAAATCTATGGGTGTCATGGGTACTAAGACATTTAAATATAGCATTACAGTCATCATGTTTTTAATATCATATAGGTGGTGGTAGATTTGTGCTTTAAATGGTTGCATAATTTTCCAAATATAAAACAGGGACACATTTGTTACTGTGCAACATAAACAACACCAGAACTCAGGCAATTGTATTATTGTCTTAATCTAACCATTCTATATCCCTGTATATGGAATGAAGAACTTTCTACGACAAACTTATATTGCTTGCAAGGTCCACACTGGGACGTTTTGCCATTTGTCGTGTTGGCTCCAACATCATTTTAAAACAACTATCTTTCCTATAAGCTATCCTTAGGGTGCAACCAGGGAGACTGAAATGCTCCTGACTGAAACCAAAAAATCTTCCAGTTTTTATCAATAATTGTGCTAGTGTTATAAAAGTCCACATTGAAGGGCAGAACACAACCTTTGCTAAAATCAGGCCATAGGAGTTAGCTTTCTGATGGAGATGAACCTCTCTATAATTGATAGCCCTTTCCCAGTAGTGGGTACAACCATCCATTCTTCCTCTTGTCCCTAACCTCCTGAAAAATTCCTTTAAGAAACCCTGATGGATAGCCATGGCTCCCAAACATATGTCATGATTTAACACTTTCAAGCTCAAATGTACTGTTCTGAGATATAATTCCAGATAATCTTACACACTGTCCTTTAACTAAAGATCTTTTCTGGCAAATGGGGTACCAACTGTTAAAGAGAAATAAGTGGGTTTCCTAAATATGAACAACTCAAACCCCTTTTTCACCCTATTTTCATCAAAGCTAAATTCCATAATGAATTTTAAAGAATCCATAGTGGACTGCAAATATTGAAAACATTAATTCAATCTATCAACTGTGTTCATCCAAAATATTGCAATATCATACAAAAAATGCCCATATAAAGACCAACAGTTTTTGTATTCAGAGGAAAATACATATTAATTTTGCCAGTGAGCCATTACAAAGTTACCAAAAATGGGGATAGCTACTACATGGTTTTGCTTAAACAGCTGGCCTTCAAAGGTTATAAAATTGTTACTCAAAACCAGATCCATTAAAACTTTTAATGTGTTGATTCTATTGTGGTCTAATTTAGAATCAAAGCACAACATTTCATAAATCAATTCCAGGCCCAGGTCATGGGGAATAACAGAGTATAAATCCTGCACAGTCACAAAAATGAGATCTTCTAAAAATAAATCAGTAATTCTACGCAAGAATTCCCAGGAATCCCTGTAAAAGTGCCCAATATCCACACCTACTTCTTTAAGTTGCAAGTCAATAAACTGTACACTAGTGAATGTATTTGATGCATTTGCATCCACAAATGGATGCAAGGGTGGGTCAATATGTTTTTTATTTATTATTTTAACATTTGTTAACCGAGAAAGTCAGACTTGGAACAAAGCCAATTTTCAGCAGAGGCCCATGGAGAAATGATCCAGATGCATGTCTTTTTAATGTGGGCAGAAACCAGAGCACCCAGAGTTAACCCACATGCATGCAGGGAAGACATGCAGACTCCACACAGAAGACACCCCAGTTGAGAATCAAACCAGAGAACCTCTTGCTGTGAGGTGAAAATTTTACCACTGCACCACTGTGCCAATCTTAGGAATTCCAAAAATTGTGGGAAATCAAGGATTGTTCAATATGGAGATATTCAAATTCTCTATAACTAATAAATTCATTGACTGAATGCTCATCCAGGACCATATTAGGTTTCATATGTGCTATATTCATGTGATTAACAAAAACTTCCTCATATGTGTCTCTGTAAAGTAAACTAAACATTTTATTAATGTAATCATTAACATTCATTACCACTAAACCACCACCTTTCTCAGGTTTTCACTAGTCTAATTTGCCTGTTGTGAAAAGCATTTTTAATAGAATCCACTCATCATTTGTTAAACTGACCGGACGACACTTTGTTTTGTTGTGGTAAATAATGTTTCTAATCTCAGCCTCACAAATCTTTTCAAACACTGAAATAATATAATGTGCAGGAGAATTGAAAATACTATTATTTTACAAATCTGTTTATATAAAAAGCTATCAGTGTTTTCATTACTAAAATAAAAACATAAATTTAATTTTCTCACAAATAATTTGAAATCAATAATCAACAATATCGACTGTACATTGTATAGTAAGCACCTAAAACCCTATTGATGAAAAAGACAAAAACAGTAAGACAAAGTGAACATTATGGACAGAAAAGTGAAACAAATCAAGGAAGTATCAACATTAAAAATCAGAAATGGAAGGGCTAGATTTCTTGCAGGCTGTGATTTTGGGGCTGTGATAGAAGCAAATACATTTTACTACAGAAATATCCTCTACAACTAAGTTTTGGTAGTTGAAAAAATGTGGTGTAATTCTCTTTGTTCATCTGAATTTTAACAGCTCCAGACTGTAAGCATCAAAGCACTTAAACGAATAAGATTACCAGGATGGGACAGATGCCTGACAAACTTGAGCTGGGTAAAGGGAAGGAGAAGAAGATTCCCAGAATCCTTGGGTGTTTCATAGTCATTATTCATGTCATACAAAATTGCAGCTATCAATTCTTGAGTCTATACTTCTGTCACAGGTGGTGGATAAGTAATGTAAACAATTATGGGAGTATTTGGAAAGATCCATAAAGCTGCAACACTTGTATTAAATAATGAAGAAGTTTAAGTGTTAACATGGCTGAGTGTTGTGTTGGTAGGTATTAGGGGTGGCATAGAGCTGAGATGCTGGTGAATGGTGTGCGTAATAAGTTATTACAGCTGCATTATTGGCAGCAGAATACTACTATACTGGGTGTGTCCTCGTTGGTCACATGACTGACGAGAAGCATGATACATAAGCAGCAGAATGCTCGATTACTGCAAAATGGACATTGTAAAAAGTAGAGATCACAGCAAAGAGCTGTCTCAGTTCAACATTGTAATAAATAGGAAAAATAGGAAAACGAGTGATTGTAGAGATAGAAATGAAACGAGTAAACAGAGGAGCACATGTAAGGGTAATGTGAAGGTACGCTGCAATTTGGGAGAGAAAGGCATTTTTTTTTTCTTTTTCTCTAGGACAGGTAGACATTTTTTTTTAAGGAAGACACATATAAAGGGGAGGAGAGTAAGGGCTACATGTCTGGAGGAAAGAGAGGAATAGAGAAGTGAGCAGGAGAAGAAAAACAAACAAAATGTTGGCAGAGACAAACATAGATGGTATGGGTGCAAATGGTCAGCTGCAGTGAAAAAACACAAAGGGAGAATAAATAGTGATGAGGAGTACACACACAGGGTGTGTAATGTGACACACAATGCAGGAGAACACCATTATGGTAGATAGGGTGAAGCACAGAGAGACAGAATTGCCCAGAAGCAAAAATACTCAGAAATCAATCTCCTTTGTTATTGACTTGGTGCAGTGGGTTAAAGCTATGAGTTATATTTCACAAGGTGCCGGGTTTGATTCCCTTAATACTCATTTGAAGATTTGAGGTTGGTATAATGGTTAAGGCCGCAGACAATATCCCAGGATGCCTTCTAAACAGCATGAAACATGACTTTTCTGGGCCTATGGAATTGCTATTTAAAAAGGCTTTATGCCTCATGAATGCAGAACAACAACAGTAATCCCTCTGTACAAAGGTAGGCCATCTGCAGGCCCTGGAAACTACAGGACCCATAAGTCTCACTATTCATGTGTTTATATAAAGCCATGGAAAGAATTATCACTGAAATGATCAGTAGTGATATAGTAAATCTCCAAACACTGGACTCAACCCAGTTTGGTTTCGTCAAGGGCAGATTATGCCTACTTAATCTTGTCAGAATTTTTTGAGAAGGTCACCAAAGCAATGGATGAGGGGAAAACGTTTCACACTGCCTACCTTGACCTGGCCAAGGCATTTGACACAATACCCAAATCGGGCATTGTTGACAAACTCAAGAGATCATGTTCAAATTTGTATGTCACTCATTGGACAGCCAACTGGCTCACAGACAGGACGCAGGATTTTAGAATCAGGGAGTCCATCTCTACAATGAGGCCAGTCACAAGTGGAGTCTGTCAGGGATCAGTCCTTAGACTACTCCTTTTTGGTATTTAATTCTCAGAAGACAAGGCCAATGTCAGTGGTCTCTGGTTGACAAACTATGCAGACAATTGCAAATTAGGAGCTGTTATTGAGTCCCACACTGACACAAATGTTCCCAGGAGGGGCTGACACAGACAAACAACTGATGTCAAAGCCATGGACTAACACTAAATGCTGATACATGCATAATAGTATCCTTCAGGAAGTCATCCATCCTTGGTAACTATCATTTTCACAACACACCCCTTAGAGTTGACCCAGTAGTCAGGGACTTAGGGACACACATAGTAATCTAGCCTTTAACCATCACATCTCCAGTAATGAGGAAATCATTCTATGTTGCATAACTCATAAACAAAGGTATGCCATCTAAGTCCAAGGAAGTCATTGTTCCACTGTATTTGACATTCATCAGACCTATCATTGAGTATATATCTTTTCATTTGGTTTGTATCTAACCAGGCATACCCAACAACTGGAATGCCCAAAGAGGTTCCTCAATAAAACAATACAGGGCTTAAGTAAAATGTCCTATGCAGACTGTCTCAGGGATCTATCCCAGTATTCTGTCTCCTATAGGCTTTTGAGTGGAGATCTATGCCTGATATACAGGACATTGTCAGACCCCACTGTATAGGACCTCTTGCATATCCACAAAACAAACAACACCAGTATTACCCATTCTAAAGACTTAAACCTGAGAACAGGAAGTCCATCCCTGGTTTGGCACCTAAGTCTCTAATGAACACAGGCAACCTGTAAATGGATATCAGAACTTGTCACAGTATTGAAGGCCCCACCTCTAGTGTCCCTACAGATGTGTCTAGCCATTCATGGGACTCTATCAGATCAGAAGGAGATGCAAAAGGGAAACGTTACACTGATCAGCAGCATATAAAATAATTTGTGATAGATAAATATGTTATGCAATATTTTGAATATGTTTATATAAACATACTGTCATAATTTATTATTTGTTTATCATGAGAGTTTACAGTATGACTTGCCAGTTCAAATTTGGGGTCAGAAATGGAAGGGCTAGATTTCTTGCAGGCTGTGATTTTGGGGCTGTGATAGAAGCAAATACATTTTACTACAGAAATATCCTCTACAACTAAGTTTTGGTAGTTGAAAAAATGTGGTGTAATTCTCTTTGTTCATCTGAATTTTAACAGCTCCAGACTGTAAGCATCAAAGCACTTAAACGAATAAGATTACCAGGATGGGACAGATGCCTGACAAACTTGAGCTGGGTAAAGGGAAGGAGAATGCATGTAAGTTCTGTTTCTTATTGACTTACTTGTACAAGAAGATTCCCAGAATCCTTTGGTGTTTCATAGTCATTATTCATGTCATACAAAATTGCAGCTATCAATTCTTGAGTCTATACTTCTGTCACAGGTGGTGGATAAGTAATGTAAACAATTATGGGAGTATTTGGAAAGATCCATAAAGCTGCAACACTTGTATTAAATAATGAAGAACTTTAAGTGTTAACATGGCTGAGTGTTGTTTTGGTAGGTATTAGGGGTGGCATAGAGCTGAGATGCTGGTGAATGGTGTGCGCAATAAGTTATTACAGCTGCATTATTGGCGGCAGAATACTACTATACTGGCTGTGTCATCGTTGGTCACATGACTGACGAGAGAAGCATGATACATAAGCAGCAGAATGCTTGATTACTGCAAAATGGACATTGTAAAAAGTAGAGATCACAGCAAAGAGCTGTCTCAGTTCAACATTGTAATAAATAGGAAAAATAGGAAAACGAGTGATTGTAGAGCTAGAAATGAAACGAGTAAACAGAGGAGCACATGTAAGGGTAATGTGAAGGTACGCTGCAATTTGGGAGAGAAAGGCATTTTTTTTTTCTTTTTCTCTAGGACAGGTAGACATTTTTTTTTTAAGGAAGACACATATAAAGGGGAGGAGAGTAAGGGGTACATGTCTGGAGGAAAGAGAGGAATAGAGAAGTGAGCAGGAGAAGAAAAACAAACAAAATGTTGGCAGAGACAGACATAGATGGTATGGGTGCAAATGGTCAGCTGCAGTGAAAAAACACAAAGGGAGAATAAATAGTGATGAGGAGTACACACACAGGGTGTGTAATGTGACACACAATGCAGGAGAACACCATTATGGTAGATAGGGTGAAGTACAGAGAGACAGACTTGCCCAGAAGCAAAAATACTCAGAAATCAATCTCCTTTGTTATTGACTTGGTGCACTGGGTTAAAGCTATGAGTTATATTTCACAAGGTGCCGGGTTTGATTCCCTTAATACTCATTTGAAGATTTGGGGTTGGTATAATGGATAAGGCCGCAGACAATATCCCAGGATGCCTTCTAAACAGCATGAAACATGACTTTTCTGGGCCGTGGAATTGCTATTTAAATAGGCCTTGTGCCTCATGAATGCAGAACAACAACAGTCATCCCTCTGTACAAAGGTAGGCCATCTGCAGGCCCTGGAAACTACAGGACCCATAAGCCTCACTATTCATGTGTTTATGTAAAGCCATGGAAAGAATTATCACTGAAATGATCAGTAGTGATATAGTAAATCTCCAGCCACTGGACTCAACACAGTTTGGTTTCGTCAAGGGCAGATTATATCTACTTAATCTTGTCAGAATTTTTTGAGAAGGTCACCAAAGCAATGGATGAGGGGAAAACGTTTCACACTGCCTACCTTGACCTGGCCAAGGCATTTGACACAATACCTAAATTGGGCATTTTTGACAAACTCAAGAGATCATGTTCAAATTTGTATGTCACTCATTGGACAGCCAACTGGCTCACAGACAGGATGCAGGATTTTAGAATCAGGGAGTCCATCTCTACAATGAGGCCAGTCACAAGTAGAGACTGTCAGGGATCAGTCCTTAGACTACTCCTTTTTGGTATTTAATTCTCAGAAGACAAGGCCAATGTCAGTGGTCTCTGGTTGACAAAATATGCAGACAATTGCAAATTAGCAGCTGTTATTGAGTCCCACACTGACACAAATGTTTCCAGGAGGGGCTGACACAGACAAACAACTGATGTCAAAGCCATTAACTAAATGCCGATTGATGGGGACTGCACTTTAATAAGTGCGTAAATGATGAGGACTGCACTATAAATGTGTAAATGATGAGGACTGCACTACAAATGTATAAATGATGAGGACTGCACTATAAATGTGTAAATGATGAGAACTGCACTATAAATGTGGAAATGATGAGAACTACACTATAAATGTGCAAATGATGAGGACTATAATATGTGTGTAAATGATGAGGACTGCCCTATAAATGTGTAAATGATGAGGACTGCACTTTAATAAGTGTGCAAATGATGAGGACTGCACTATAAATGTGTAGATGATGAGGACTGCACTATAAATGTGTAAATGATTAGGACTGCACTTTAATAAGTGTGCAAATGATGAGAACTGCACTATAAATGTGTAAATGATGAGGACTGCACTTTAATAAGTGTGCAAATTATGAAGACTGTGCTATAAATGTGTAGATGATGAGAACTGCACTATAAGTGTGTAAATGATGAGGACTGCACTACAAATGTGCAAATGATGAGAACTGCACTATAAATGTGTAAATGATGAGGACTGCACTTTATTAAGTGTAAATGATGAGGACTGCACTTTAATAAGTGTGCAAATTATGAAGACTATGCTATAAATGTGTAGATGATGAGAACTGCACTATAAGTGTGTAAATGATGAGGACTGCACTACAAATGTGCAAATGATGAGAACTGCACTATAAATGTGTAAATGATGAGGACTGTACTTTAATAAGTGTGTAAATGATGACTGCACTTTAATGTGTGCAAATGATGAGGACTGGCTATAAATGTGTAGATGATGAGAACTGCACTATAAGTGTGTAAATGATGAGGACTATACTTTAATAAGTGTGTAAATGATGAGGACTGCACTATAACATGTGTGTAAATAATGAGGACTGCACTATAAATGAGGACTGCACTATAATATGAGTGTAAATGATGAGGACTGCACTATAAATGTGTAGATGATGAGAACTGCACTATAAGTGTGTAAATGATGAGGACTGCACTTTAATAAGTGTGTAAATGATGAGGACTGCACTATAATATATGTGTAAATGATGAGGACTGCACTATAAATGTGTAAATGATGAGGACTGCGCTTTGCAAATGATGAGGACCGCACTATAATAAGTATATAAGAACTAATTGATTTAAGCTGTGGTGTTCCTCAATGGTAGAGGTGCATCATAGACCTTTTTCCCAAACATTTGAACAAAATGATGGCCTGAACAACAATTTTGTTTAAGGAAAGAACTTCGGTGCTGTTCTTGAATTTTTTTTTTCTGCATCCTTTCAAAAGGCCATAAGTGAGCAGGACTACATTTGGTGGAATTGCCTACATAAATTAGGGAAGCCATGAGGGTTCTAGATGCTCAAAGGTGTATTTTAGAACATTTTTCAACCTTTTGATCTAATAATAGTCTGAGACAAAATCATAAGACAAGAAATTCAGTCTTATATTTTTTTCAAGGAAGACATGGTTTGTACCCAAGGCTTAATGCTCAAAACTAACAACATAGCATTTAAAAATAAGCTGCCAAGACAAATGTTTGTAAAGCTGCATAAGTCATATCTGAGAAAGTCACCTGCATCCTTAACCCCCCCCCGAAAAAAAAAAAAACAGTCTCCTAAATAAGGAACCATCTGCTTTTATACTGGGATAAAATATGCTGTTCAAGTAATGTAGTTGCCACACATTAATGTATTTCAAGTTGCTTCAAACAGTTAACATTAGTCATTCAAAGTGAGAATAATGAGGAAAGCGCAACAAGATGCTAATAATTTTCCTAGGCAGACAGCTAGAACAATTTTAGCACTTTGTGTGTATATATATTTCAGATGTACAGTTAAGTAGTCCATTATACTTCATATAAATGATCTCTACTGAAAATGCCTGGGCAAAGAACAAGAGGTCAGTTACTTTTACAGACAGCTCTCACCTCTGCCCTGAACCTTATCCAGCAGTTACAGCTAAAACTGATAACGGTGTATTGTATATTAATTTTTTTCCATGGAAACAGTAGCGACTCATTAAAGTATTCCAAGTTAATTCACATAAATCACAGTAATCCTGCAAGTACACACTTGTCCTGCAAAGCCAGACAGTGACTGCTTAAAATGAGAAAACAATAGGAGAGTCAGTTGCTTTCAACAAAGAGCTCCTACCTACACCCAATATTTGTAGCTACCTCTGTGTGCACCTCAGAAGATGGTGATATAAAAATGATATATCCATGTATTGTATGTCAGCTCTACTTCATGCAAACAGTAATCACACATTAAAGTATTCCAAGCTGCTTTTCATAAATCACATTAGTCCTGCAAATGGACACCAGTCATACAAACATAAATAGTGTGTGTTTAAAATTGGAAAACAACAAGAGGATCAGTTACTTAATTCAGACTAGTTGATTAATTTACTTTAAATACCCAACATGTTGCTTTGCAGAAAACAAAAGGCTCAGTTGCTTTGTGCAAAGAGTTCATAAAACATATTTGGAGCCAGTGTAGAGAGTGCTGTGGTTTTTCAACTTTTGTACTGGAGATAAGTTTGACAGTGGATAATATACCATCATCTGACCATGCAGGGTGTTTGCAACTTCTGCAATATGGGCAGACATGCATTCCAGGAGGTAAAAGACATTTGTCGCTATCATATGTAAACAAGGAGTGTGTTTCTAATGATTACTCTAATGGATGTGAAGGTTTGTGTAGCATTATGCCAGGGAGAGCATTCGATATCACAGGCAGCTGAATAGGCACAATAGTGTTTTACAACAGGGAACATGGTATGAGTTGCATATATTTTGTCTTTGCAAATTCTACTTCAGTGACTTGTCATAATGGTGCAGTATGTAGAGGAGGATATTTAATTCCTTGGACACAAGATGAGAGAAATAAAACTATGCAAAACATATTCTAAAACATAGCACAATTTCTTAAAGTCCCACAGACTGTTACTGCACACTCACTGCCATTGTGGTGCCTTCTGTCCACAGGTGTTATTAACTGAAAGGGCTTCCATTCCATAAATTGCCTAGTGGTATGTGATATACATGGCATTATATTCAATGTGTCTGTGCACAATCCAGGCATTTCCCATTATTCCCACATCTAGCATATACGAGCTTGCAAAGTGTTCAATGCAGAGTGGTTTTCCAATGGGATGTAGAGTCTTGGATATGCTGCACCTATCTACTTAACAGGAGACCATTAATTAAGATGTATACTGTTGCATAGCAATCACTGAAATCCTGAATTCTGGCCAATAACCTCAATACATAGCATTCAAATTATAGAAGAGATACCTTACACTACCATACTGACACAGACGCAGAACATACTTGAATACATCTGACATCTCCCTGAGTTATGCACCTGAGATATTCAATAAGATATCCACGGTCTATACCATGCAAAAGAGTACACAATTACATAGTAGTACTACTAATACTGGACAGACCAATATCAGCAGGGGAGGAGTAGATAGGTAAGCAGTTGTCGGAAGAATTAGCTGCAGTGATATGCAAGAAAGTAGCTGGTACAACATGTAATGGTTCTGGTTGAAAACTACACTCCATACTATGCAGAGAATAAAAAATGATGCATGCATTAACAGTTAGTACAGGAAGTTGATGGGTGGATCTATGTAGTGAAAGAAATTCACTTTTCTAGAAAATATATAAGACATTTACTTTGCATACAACAACAAATGCTTAAATATATATTCCAGGCATCTCCTGTCTTCCATACTGGCAGTCATTCACATTATAATGGATTTGTAGACTTCTTGTCTGTGTCTGTATACAGAAGGTTATATGGATAACCAGTATGGCTTTTTCTGGATAAATAATTAGGAAACAAATCTGGATATTATGTTATAAGTATAATTAGCATGTTTTTATGTGCATAGGTAGTGAAACAAATTCATAGGTTCATAAGTTCATAGGTTCATACTAGGCTATCTGCCCTAGGGCATTTATAAGCCTAGCCAGAGTGTGTGTGGCTTTCACCACCCCTTAGGATGAGAATACTATACCCATTAGTTTGCTGTGCCTCTGTCCAGCAGTGATACAGAGATGATTCCGATCTCCCATCCACCAAGATTTCTCTTGAACAGAGTCAGTGAGGGGCTCTGCCTCACATGGACTGGGATTCTGTTCCATAGTGTAGGGAGTCTCTGGGTGATGAATCTGTCCCTCCAGCACGTCCTATTTATATCCGTGTTGAGGTTTAAGTCTCTTGCTCTCATGGCTCTGGTGGATTTGGATTTTTTGAGGTGGAGCATGTCCATTAATTCCGGGTTGGGCATGGCCTTGTATGTCAGGCACAGATCACCTCTGAGCAGACGGTATGCGACTGAATAGAGCTGGAGTTTGAGCCCCTTTATCCTTTTGGTGAGGAACTTTTGGGGTCTTTCCAACTGCTGCAGGTGTCGGGTAAGGTACATTCCGAATGGGGCATTGTACTCAATCATTGGTCTGATAAGTGAAGAGCACAGGGGTACAATGACCTCTCCTGATCTGGATGTGAATCTCTTCATGATCAGGTGGGCAAAGTAGAAGGTCTTCCTAACCACTTTGGCAATGTGAGTGTCAAAAGAGAGGTTACTGTCAACTTGGGTCCCCAGGTCCCTGATAACTTCTTCCGTGTTTAATGGATTACCACCTATGTGGTAATTAGGGGTTACCTTGTTTTTCCCAAAGGGTATGACTATACATTTTTTGGCATTTAGCTTAAGGCCATGGCTCTGGCACCAGTTATCCATTTCTATGAGACCTCTCTGGAGGATGTCTGTGTCTGATGGAGTGTCAATTATGGTGCCCAGTTTGCAGTCATCTGCAAATTTTGTCAGCCACAATCCCCTATGTTTGCCTGCACTTCAGAAAAATAAATGCCGAACAAGAGGGGCCCAGGACTGAGCCCTGTGGGGCCTTAGAGTCTGACATGGCACCAGCAACTCTAACCCTGTGTGTTCTGTCCTTGAGCCAGTTTGCAACCCATCTTGTGACATATGGGTTTACATCTAAGCTGGTGAGCTTTTCTATGATGCCCGAGTGGGGTATTGTGTCAGACGCTTTTGCTAGGTCAAGGTAGGCTGTGTGAACTGCCTTACCCTCATCAATGGCCTTAGTGACTGTTTAAAAGTCGACCAAGTTCAAGAGGCAGGATCTGCCCTTGACAAAGCCAAATTGGGTAGGATCCAGTGTCTGTAAGTCCCCAATGTCTTTATTTATGAGTTCCATTATGATCCTCTCCATAGCTTTGCAGACAAGGCTTCAAGCTTATGGGTAATTTCCAGGGTCCATAGAAGCACCGCCTGTGGAGTGGGACGCCATTCTTGTATCCTGTAGTAAGGCTAAGATTAAACAGCAGCCTTATGTGTGGGTTTAGTTCCTCATTGAGTTCATGTAGCACACAGCCAGGGACACCGTCCGGTCCCATTGATGCTGTGTTTTTGCTTTAGAGAGAGCAGCTCTCACCTGGGCATCTGAGATGTTTGGGAGGCTAGACTCTGGTGGGATAGATATTTCTCCTTTTGGTGAGAAGGCAGGGGAGAAATTTGCACTGAACCTGTCTGCCAGTATGTTGGAAATGTCTGTGGGTTCAGTGATTTTTTTATCATTTTGGACTAATTCTGAGCATATCTGGGAGTTTCCACCCAGGTTTCTAACATAGCTAAAGAAGGCTTTATGATTGTCTTTTGTGTCATTAGCGATTTTTCTCTCAAAGTTGGCCTTGGATGATTTTATGAGTGATCGTAGTTTTTGCTAGTATTGATCAGAGATGCCTTCCCTTTTAGGGATTTTGCTCTGTCATGTAGTAGCTTTCTCCTCTTGTTGTAGAGTTAGTTTATGGCTGGGGTCCACCAGACTAGCCTGCCTTTGGTGGAAAGGGTCTTGATTTTATTAGGGATTGCTTGAGCCATACATTCCTGGAGGTGCTCGTAGAAGGCATTTGTAAGGGTTTCAGCAGCGTGGGTTGTGGTTTCCACTGGCTCGGGGGCCTTGAAGGATACCACTCCAGTCTTTAAGAAGTGTGAAGTTTGCTTTTGAGAAGTTCTTCACTGTGGTCTTTTTTGCTGGGGGTGAGGGCGGGATGTGGATCTCCAGTGAGATTAATTTATGGTCTGATCTCACCAATGAGGGTTATACTTCCAGTGTGGAGCATTTTGTCCCCATGTTTGTGATGATCAGGTCTAGTATATTTTCTCCTCTTGTGGGAATGGTGACTAGTTGTTCCATAGCATTTGAGTTTATGAACTCAAGGAACCTTTGGGCTAGGGTGTTGGGGCTTGAGTAATATTCCCAGTCTATGTTTGGGTAGTTGAAGTCACCCAATATGATGGTGTTTGGAGAGACATTCATACTCTCCAGTGTCTTCAGGAAGGCTGTGTGGGTTTCCTGAGTTTGAGAAGGTGGTCTGTAGCATGTTACAAACTGTAGGGCAGTTTTACCTATGGTTAATTGCACCTGGATGGTCTCCGATGCTTTGTGCGTTGCCACTAACCTGGAGGTGTGGGTATCCTTTATGAATATGGATACTCCCCCTCCTTTTGTGGTTCAGTCCGGATTTAGTGCCGGAACGCATGATATGAGGTATAACCTGATAGTGCTGGGGTGCTCTCAGGAGCCTTGAACCAGGTTTCAGTCACAGCACAGACATCGATGTTCTCCATACTGAGGAGGCTTGGTGCATCTTGTGGTTTAGACTTCTGGTATTGAGCAGTATTACCCTTAGTTTTTCTCCATTTTGTTTTCTAGGGCGGTAGGTTTATCATTTGAGCCTTGCCTAAAAAGGCACTATGGGAGAGCCTTTGCCAATATCCGGAAGCCCAGGGTGACAGGTGCAAGCCGCCCTCTAGCGTGGCTTGTCAAGCATGTCATCCCAGGCAGACAGACATTGGATCCCCTTAGAATGACACCAGTAATTAAGCCAATTATTAAAGCTGATCATTTTGTCTCTGTACTGTGGCATCATTCTTGGTGAGGGTAGGATACTGGTCAGGGTCAGGGTCATACCGGCATGGGCTACATAATCTGAGAGCTCCTCTATGTCTCTTTTCATGTAGTCCAGGGAGGCCTCAGGTCATTCACACCGGCATGGACAATGTCTGAGTCATACTTGTACTTGCTGTGGAGTGACCTGAGTGCTTGTGTTATGTGGCGGATTCTAGCGCCTGACAGGCAGCTTACTGTGATCTTTTCCTTGTTCAGTCTGGTGAGTGGGACGTCAGTGTGTCTGACTATGGAGTCACCTATAATAAGTGTGTCTGGCATTGTGTTTGGCCTTAAGGGCTGTGACTGTTTAGCACACTGACTTTGAGAACTATGTGTTGCATGTCTTATGTCTTGAGGTGGCAGTTGCTTGGGTGTCTGCTTTGGAGGCCTCTGTAGTTTTGGTAGATTTTTGATCAGTGCCTCCGAGTATGTCTTTGTGTGTTTATGTGTTTGTTTTGCAGTTGTGATAGTTCTATGTGAAACTGGGTTTGTGGTGTGCGTGGTTTCCTTCTCCTCCTGTCTGGTCTTGCCAGTCCTGAGTTGAGAGAGCTCAGCCTCCAGTTTGGCTATATAGTTGCATCTCTCACATGTATTTGTGTTTTGTGGGAGAAGGAGTGGGTTGTCTGTGTACATGAGGCAATTGTAACATTGCCTCAAGATGCCCAGATTCACCAGCTGAACAGGAGAGGACGCTAGCAACTGACCCTTCGACATGCTAGAAAAAGTGAAAAAGTTTGCTGTGTAACTGAGTCAGAAGGGACCTATAGGGAAATGGGTACTCAATTCTAGGCTAATGTAGTACTTTGTTTAGTATACAAGTACTTTACCTATATAAAAATGCTTTAGGAGCAAGTGCTGAGCTTTTGAGATAGAGAATAGACTGTTTAGATTGCAAGTAGAGAAGATCTAAGGGAAAAATTGAAGAGCAGACTTTACGAAGCCAGAAATAGTTTAACCTTGTTTAACCGGCGCTGCCCGATGGTGCTCTATGGGCAACTCAGCTAAATCCTAAAAGCCCTAAAGCGGGCTTTATAGCAGGGGGTTGAAAAGAGCTAGGAATTGACCCAAATGGCCAATAGACTACAAGTTTCTGGCTGGAACCACTGCTCTAGGGACAAATAGGCTGCTCAGTGCTCCCCACTCCCACTGGTGAACAAAGAAGCTTCCCTTTATCCAAATAAGGATATGGAATAGCACAGGAACCAAGCCAAAGCCCAGAGATCAGCAAACTCTGAAGACTGGACTATTCTAGTTCAGTAAGGTGGGAAAACAAGATATATATATTTATTTATTTTTTTTTTTGCAGAAAACAGAGGAAAAACAGACAGTAAATGCTATAAATGCTTTTAAATGGCTAGCACACTTGAGTGTGTTAGCCTACAGGTAAAATTAAGCAACAAATAACTTTTTTAAAAGTGCAAAACAGTTAATCAACACAAAAACAGTTTAAATAGAATGCAGAGCTGTATAAACAGGCGAAAATGCAGTCACTAAGCAGTAAATAATCAAAAAGCCAGAAAAAAATACTTAAATCAGGAAAAAGTCACTCTTTTGCTCTCTGCTGCTTGTAGAACTCTGCAGGACACCACGAGGAGCTGTGCTGAGTTGAATACAAGCTAAAGCGGGCTTTATTGCAGGGGGCTGAAAAGAGCTAGGAATTGACCCAAAATGGCCAATAGACTACAAGTTTCTGGCTGGAACCACTCCTCTAGGGACAAACAGGCTGCTCAGTGCTCCCCACTCCCACTGGTGAACAAAGACACTTCCTTTTATCCAAATAAGGATATGGAATAGCACAGGAACCAAGACAAAGCCCAGAGGTCAGCAAACTCTGAAGACTGGACTATTCTAGTTCAGTAAGGCGGGAAAACATGTTGATTTATTTTTCTGTTTAACTACTTCAAGTTCTTTTATATTTTCTTTTTTATCTATTGTTATATCTAGGTTAACTTTGTCTCCATTAAGGTTAATAAAGTGATTGCAGAGTTCTAGCAGATAATCTCTTTTGTCGTGTTTTTTTGGTCTTAGGATGGTTAGGTAATGGTAGACAGCCTGATAGAGGTTTTCTTTATCTACTGGCCTAGGAATTTAATAATTCCATGTTGGTAATTAATATTTATATAAACCAAAAAAAGGCATAAACTAGTATCAAAACACATCAGACATGACTACACTGCAAACTCCTCCAGACAAGGTTTAATTAAACTAATATAAACTAAACAAAAATATAAAACATAAACACTTTCATTTAAGTGTTTGAAATTTCATATTTATTATTTTTCTTATTTCTTCTTTTTCTTTTTGGTCTGGATTACTAAATTTTGTGCTCCAAAACTATGTGAACTATTTTGTAATCTACTATTTTTCACTGTTACTTCTCCCTCTTTTTAAGGGTGAGGACAATAGTAAAATGACATTCTTTTCACTATATAAGTGGATTTAACATTGTTATCTTTAAATGTTAATGGTTTAAAAGGTTTATGTGGGAGGTTGGCATAATGGTTAAGGTATAAGAACAAAAGAATGAAGGCAGGGTATGGAGTCGTGCAGGAAAACAAAAGCCAAATAGTAAAAAATACTGCACTAAGCCTGCAGGCTAGAAACATACTGTTTAGTTAATAAAACAACAAAAATACACACAAAGTAAGCACTTTCATGACATCCAGCCGCTTCATCAGACAACACTCAAAGACAGTGCTCATCCTAAATAATTCTCTACAAAGTCAGCTGAATGAATTAATCACATCAATTAAAGTGAACAAAGCATTTAAAAATGTGTGCATATATAGTACATAACATATGATATAAAACACATACTCAAAATCATTTGCATACATTTTAAAAACATTTAAGAACTGTGTAAAAACTATGCAAAAAACTATGTAAAAATCCTTCTTTATAAAAACAGCATCCTTTATTTATGCCTAAGAGGGTGTGCCTTCAGAAAAGGTTTTAAAGAAAAAGTACTGTTAAGACCTGGGGATCTTTCAGCATTTAGCAGAAAAATCCATTTCTGTTCTGCTGCTTCTGTGCGATTCTCCAGGTCCCCCCCTAATATCTACATCTAATACTTGTAAAACAAAAAATATAAAACTATGTGTAGGATCATTTTGTAGTACATGTACTGCTAATGCATTATTTTCTTTCTTGTTCTTCACATCCCTGATGTGCTCAAGCATTCTGTCTTTAAGTTTTCTATTTGTTTTACCTACATAGTAGGCATGACATTTCTCACAGAAAGAAAAATAAACCAAATTGACTATTTTACAGTTTGCATAGTACTGCATTCTCAGTGTGAATCTCAAAGAGGGATGTTGGTAAAAGGAACTAGTATATAAGTATTTGCATGCTGTACAATTTCTACACAGAAATGTTCCTATCCTAGTAGATTCATACAGGTTTTTGTTTACACACTTCTTATGGCATAAGTGTTGTTTTATGGATTTATTATTTCTAAAAGAGAAGGATGGTGTTGTACCAACTATACTAATTAATTCTGGTGCATCTTGTAGAAACCTCCAGTTATTCTTTATAATGTCTCAAAATTCATTGATATCACTAGAATATTGAAAAGTAACTCTAAAATTGTCATTGGTAACCATTCTATCTTGGCTAGTGTTTGTTTCTTCAGCTGTATAGTCAAAGTATGGTTTACACCTATCAGCCCTATGTAACCAAGCTTCTTGTATAGCTTTTACTATTTCTTTTTCTGAGTAACCTCTCTCTAAAAAATCTAATTTTAATTGTGATAGGGCCGTATGCGCATCTCTGTCATTACTATGTAGTCTTAAAGTTCTATATATCTTCCCTTTAAGTACATTGCATAGAATATGTTGCGGGTGCATACTTCTTTTATGCAAAAGGGCATTCCTCTTGGTAGGTTTTACATAAATGCTACTAGATATTTGCATAAGTTCATATTTCTTTAGTGTAACATCTAAAAACTCTGTTTCATGTTTAGAATAATGATAGGTAAATTTTAAGAAGTTAGTTGTTGTGTAAATATCTAATGAAATCCTCTAGAGCATTCTCATTTCCTTTCCATAGCAAAAAGATATCGTCCACAAAGCGGACGTACCACATAATGTACTGACTATATTGATTGGACTCTGATAAAATAGATGTAAATTCCCATTGTACTAGCACCAGGTTGGCGTAGCTATTGGCACATGCAGTACCCATAGCCACGCCAACCTTCTTGTAAAAAATAATTCTTCTTAAAAAGTACAAACATTATTCTCAAGGACTAACTCTAGCAATGTACATATAAGTGTAACCTTATTATGAGAAAAACAGTTCCTGGATGTAAGAAAATCTCTAATAGTCTCCACATCCCAATCATTAGGAATAGAAGTAAAAAGAGATTCAATATCAAGTGTGATGAAAATATAATCATCATCTACTCCTGGTAACCAATTATGCAGTTTGTCTAAAAAAGTTTTCGTGTCCTTTAAAATAGTTTCACATTGATCTAGGAGTGTATTGAGGCTATTCTCAATATGAATAGATACTGGTTCCATACACCAACCTGCACCAGACACTATGGGTCAACCCAGTATGGAACGTATGCAACAAACAGTGAAGAGGAGACATTATTGAATACAGGTTTGATTTTTAACATCTCTTCCATTACATTAACAGAAGAACATATTGTTTTGTTGAATAAGGGACTTTCTTATATTCCAGCCAAACGTGCTGATCATGAAGAGATGTTAAAAGATCTTAGGTTACTAGGTAGGAATTTTACTTTAAAAACACTTTTTAATGGAAGCAATGTGAATGAAAGAATGTGTTTTAAGAAACCAAGTACATATATACCGAATATACATCCAGTGGTACAGACTTTTATAAATGTATGCGAGAATGATTTTATATATCTTTTTAAAGAAGGTACTAAAGCAAGTTTTTCTAATATGTCTAACCATGATTACTTGGCCTTAAATGAACTTAAAAATATGCACTTAATAGAAATAAGGCCAGCTGACAAAGGTGGGGGCATTGTGATTTTAGACAAAGATTTATACCTGTGACAAATGAGATTGCTTGTAAATGATGACATAGTTTTTACACAGTTCTTAAATGTTTTTAAAATGTGTGCAAATGCTTTTGAATATGTGTTTTATAGCATATGTTATGTACTATATATGCACACATTTTTAAATACTTTGTTCACTTTGATGTGATAATGAAGTCAGCTGACTTTGTAGAGAATTATTTTGGATGAAGATAGTCTTTGAACGTTGTCTGATGAAGCGACTGGATGTCATGAAAGTGCTTACTTTGTGTGTATCTTTGCTGTTTTATTGAATAAATAGTGTACCGTATGTTTCTAGCCTGCAGGCTTAGTGTAGTATTTTTTCTTATAATGGTTAAGGTGTTTACCTTGTGGACACAAGGTACTGGGTTTAATTCTCACATGGGGTAATTGGCTAGGCTTAAAATGGCCCACAAGGTGAGTTAGCCTATTGCAAACCTATGAACTTATAAATAATTCATGGAAAAGATCAAATCTGTGCAATATCTATGTATTAATAAAACCCAAGTTGTTTTTTCTTCAAGAAACTCACATTAAACAGATGGAAGGAAATATTTGGAATCCTAGTAACTTTGCAATTCTTGCTCAATATTCTTTTAAATCTAATAGAAGGGGAGTCATGATACTTTGGAAGAAAAATAATGTTCCCCCACAATTTATTTATAAACATGAAGATCAAGATGGTCTTCTTACTCTTGTAGTTTTAAAGTTTAATAATAGACTTTGGACACTGGTAAATTTATATCAGTTTCCTGGTATGGATCATTGTCTTGCTAGGAAACATTTAGACTTTGTACTTAATAATTATAAAGGTAATCTAATTATCGGTGGAGATTTTACTTACATTTCAGAGGAATCTGATACCAGTAATATGAGAAATTTAATGTTGTCTTCCACTGCAAAAACCCTTAAAAATGAATAGAATCTCTTGATTTAAAAGATTCACTTAAACTGAAAGACCCTAATTATCTTATTTTTTTCTCACCAGGATTATAACTATGTACACAGGTCAGAATAGATAGACTTCTAGTTTCTCAAGATATAGTTTCAATATTATTGAATTTTAAGATCACTCCTCACCCTATATCTGATCATGATGTCCTTATATTTAAAACTCATGTTAATTTTAGGTTATCTTTTCTCACCAGAATACCTCCATACATAACTAAACTTAAGGAGTTCAAGCCCTGGTTAACACAAAATTATTAATATTTTTTTGGTTTCCCCTAAAAGATAAAATAGCACTACTCCATCTTATTAGACCATGGAGGTATTATTTTTCTAGATATTCATATTTATATCAAAGCATCAGTTTTTAAAATTATCTTACATTGAGTAGGTGCTAATTATACTTTTAATTTGAGAAACCTTATACTTAACTATCCTCAGAAACAGTAATAACAATTTAAACTTTTTCAATATAACTAATCTTGAAAATTTATTTTAGTATTATCTTTGTAATTTCATACAGTATAATTTTTCCTCCATCTAATTCCACCAGTTTAGGTCTCATTCTTATGACCTTTAAGAATATAATTCATTCTAATATAGATATTTATAATTGTCCCTTATTCATTTTTCATGTTAGTATCACTAGAAATTGGTTTAATAAAGTCCAGAGTCATATATAAACTTTATGGAATACTAAAACCTTTATTTGTTGATAACAGTGTTTCTAACATTTGAAAATTAATGATACTTAGCAAGTATTGTAGAATTTGATTTAAACCCACATAATTGGTTATTATTACAAAGTGTTACAACTCAAGCACAAGAATTATGCCCATCTCTTACTCAGTCGCATTTTAAAGAGAATCCTAAATGAATCTTTCTTTTTTATGAAATTATATATAATAAATCCATAAACAAAAATGTAATATAATTTTTTTTTTAAATATTGATAAATAATAAGGTAAATTTAAATGATAAACTTTTGAATCATATTACTCTAGGTAAATCCTCTTGTTTATCTTCTGAGAATAAATCTCAGATGTTAGCCTCTATTAAACATTCTTCTTGGTGTCATTACTGGCATAAAATTTCACAGAAGTGTTTACACAGGGCATTCTAACTCATAATAAAATGGTTACATTTAACAGAAATAATAATATACACTGTTGGAGATCTTCTCAAAAATTTAATGCTGACTGGATTTGTGTCTTTTTTGATTGTCTATCCTTAAATCAATATTGGTGTAATATAGATGATTTTTGAAAGCTCTATTTTCTATTAAATTCTTTTTATCCAAATCTTTAATCTTATTTAATGTAAATGATGGGCATGTTTTAAAACAGATAACTTTGCTCTGCTTTGGACAATTCTTGCAGTTGCAAGGAAATATATCATCAGAAAATGGAAATCATCTTTACCACCATCCTTTGAAGATTTCTTATCCTTTTTAAAAGAAACAGCTTTCAATGAAACCAAACTGAAAGACTATAGGACTCATCCTAAACCATTTAATAATAATTCTTGGATGAAATGATTTCTGTTATAAACTTTTGACCCAGTCCCCTTCAATAAACACACATTAACACTGAATGATGCTTGAAGGCCTTTATTAAACTTTATAAACATAATTTCACTTACAAATAATATTTATTAATCACAACATAAGCATAGTACAGCTGACATTAATCACTGCATAAACATTCATATAACTGTTAGCTAGGGCAGCGTGACCTTGCTGACCCTGACCCGATAAACAGTGATCTTACCTCCCCTCTCTTATTTTACTTATGAAGCAGTGTCCCACCACTCACTTCATTTTCTACTTATTACATTAATGATCCAACCAAAAAAGCAGCTTGTTTACCTCTGCTCGCTAATTTTACTTGCGAAGCAGCATCCCATTGCTCACTTCATTTTCCACTTATTACATTAACGACCCAACCAAATAAGCAGCATACTTACCTCTACTTACTTTTTTACTTATGAAGCAGCGTCCCATTGTTCACTTCATTTACCACTTACTGAATTAAACACCCAACCAGATAAGCAGTGCCCAACTGCTCACTTTCCTTTTCCAACACATTGAAATGAAGATCCAACACCAGAGGGGTAACAGAAGAGGGTAAACATGTTCCCCCTCTCTCCTACCAAAACTTCCTATCCTAACCACACAAGGGGAAAAGCCAAACATCGTTCAGTGTCCTACATCCTCTCTAAAACAAACTGGATCCCTGTCATTATCTCCTAAAGCCCTGTCATATTAATATCCAAAGCAGCCAATTTCCCTAAAATGCTATGATTAAACCAATGATCCCTCTCCAGTGCTGAAATAATAACTGCAACCTTGCATAACCTCTGTATATTAAATTTAGCTTTGTGATGATTCCCAAATCATCACCTGCCAAATGTACCAGCAGAACACTAAACCCAATGCCATGCAAAACAATGCAAGGGCAATTACATACCAGTATGCCTAACTGCAACCCAAATATGCTACAAAATCTATATAATAATGACCAAAATAAGTTTCCATTCCAATATCAATTTAGTAGTAATCCTGCCATCAGCACCAACAATCCATTATAAACAAGGAAATATTTCATTATATAATGATCATCATAACATCTGTTCACTCCAAAATGTGGTTCCTTACCCAGTTACACTTGCATAAAACCCACTAAACCCCTCCCTACCCTTACCTCATTTCCTCTCAATCATCCTTCATTCCCATATAACCCTTTCATCCCCCCAGCTTACTTCTCCTACCTGCTTAATTCCCACTACTGCTTCTGTCTAACCCCCACCTGAAAATGTCCCTGGACAAATTGGCTTGTTACCAAACCCCATTTATCAACAAAATCTTGCCTGTGTTAGTTAAATGACTTAAAGAAGATGGTTGAGTAGAATTTGATTTGGAGCTTTATTTTTTTTTTCATTGTTTTCAGGCTCTTGTGTGTATTGTACATAGTTTGAACTTTTTTGTTTGTATTTTCATTATTCTATTAGTGTTACTATGTTATTTAATTAGTGATTACTGAAAACAATAATAAAGGGTTTTTGAGTAAAAAAAGAGTTAATGATAACTGTCCTTGGGAAATCACAGTCATAGTTGTCTTATTTTACTGCTGTCTTAGTTAATTTAAATTCTTCTATTTACTTTGTGGAAAGTGTGAATACACACACACACACACACACACACACACACACACACACACACACACACACACACAGACAGTGTGTGTGTGTGTGTGTGTGTGTGTGTGTGTGTGTGTGTGTGTGTGTGTGTGGGTGTGTATATATATATATATATATATATATATATATATATATATATATATATATATATATATATGTATATATATATATATATATATATATATATATATATATATATATATATATTTATGGATGTGTCCTGACATAAATCTAATTTTACTGAGGTCAGCCTATGTTTTGTTGACTCACATTGATCAACATATGCAGATGGTCAACAGCTGTGTGAGACTGACAATCCCCAAGTTAGGAGGATATGTTTTTCCCTGGGAATTGTGCAATTACAATATTAGTATATTTAATTAGTGGGGGAGAACAAAAAACAAGTATTTCACTCAGTATTATTATTATTATTATTATTACTTCTTGGTAAACCTTGAGAATTACAGTAAGTCCTAAAATGCCAGATATAGGAGCTTTGTTCTTCATTTTCCTTAGAAACGTTTTGCTGACCCAATTTGAGCAACAGAAAAATGCTGGCCTGTCTATAGGGGAATATGATTAAATGCTGCTTTTTGTTAATTTGTCCAGGTCCCCTTCAATAAACACATCACACCGAATGACATTTGACGACCTTTATTAAACTTCCATAACATAGCTTTGGTCACCAACTTAATTACTATTGGACATAGTATAGTTGATTCTAGACACATCATAAACATCCTTGTAATGTTAATAAGGACATAGTACCTACTCATCCTGCTCAGTAAGCAGTGCCCATACCTTTGCTCGCTTACTTTACTTTTTGGCATTGAGCTTGAGGCCATGGCTTTGACACCAGTTATCTATCTCAGTGAGGCCCTTTTGTAGGATGTCCACATCGTTAGGAGTTTTGATTATGGCTCCTAATTTGCAGTCATCTGCGAACTTTGTTAGCCAAAGACCGTCTATGTTAACTTGTACTTCAGAAAAATACCAAACAGGAGAGGACCCAGGACTGAACCCAGTGGTACTCCACTTGTCACTGGTCTGAAGTCGGATATGGAGTCTGCTACTTTCATAGTGTGAGTTCTATCAGTAAGCCAGTTGGCAACCCATCTTGTGACATAGGGATTTATACCTAGTTTAGTGAATTTATCTATAATTCCAGATTAGGGGATGGTGTCAAAAGTCTTGGCAAGATCTAGATAGGCTGTGTGAACCAGCTTACCCTTGTCTACGGCTTTGGTGACTGCTTCAAAGAAGTTTATCAGGTTTAGGAGACATGATCTGCCTATTATAAACCCAAACTTGGTGGGGTCCAGAGTTTGGAGATTACCAATGTCTTTGTTTATAAGTTCCGTGATGATACATTCCATGGCCTTGCAGACCAGGCTTGTTAGGCTAATGGGGAGATAGTTCTCGGGGTCTGTGGTGGCTTCCCCTTTGTGAAGTGGGATAACTATCACTGTGCACCATTCAGTGGACAAAAAGCCTGAGGTGAGGCTATGATTGAACTTGGTGCTTAGGTGGGGTGCCAGTTCATTCTGTAGTTCATGTAGAACACAGCCTGGGATGTTGTCAGGTCCCATGGATGCTGTGTTCTTTGCTTTGGATAGTGTGGTTTTTACCTGTGCAGCCATGATTACAGGAACTTTGCATTCTTCCAGTATAGAGGTGGGCCTTTTATGGGGTGAGAGAGGGGTAAAGTTAGCACTGAACCAGGATGTTGGCAATATCAGTTGGTTCTCTATATTTAGTGCCACTGTGCTGTAACTCAGAGCAGATCTGAGTATTGCCATTGAGATTCTTGATATAGCTATATAATGCTTTGTGGTTATCTTTAGAATCAGTGGCAATTTTGTTTTTGTAACTAGCTTTGAAGGATTTTATGAGGGATCTCAGCTTCTTACTGAGGCTGGCCAGGGAGTTCCTCCAATCATGGGATTTTACTCTTTTTTGCAACAGTTTCTTTCTTTTGTTGCAGAGTTTGTTTATAGCAAGGGACCACCAGATTGGCTTCCTTTTTTTGGAGGATAGCATCTTGGTTCTGTTACGGATAGCATGATTCATGCACTCATATAAGTGCTTATACATTGCATTTGTGTAGGATTCCGCAGTCGTACCTCTATTGTCCACCTGCATGGGTGTCATGAAGTTTGCCACTTTTGTCTTAAAAAGCATGAAGTTGGCTTTGGAGAAATTTTTTATGGTGGTTTCCCTAATGGGGGGTGGGGGCGGGATCTGGATGTCTAGGGTGATTAACTTGTGGTCGGATCTGACCAACGAGGAATTGAAATCTGGCACACTGACATCCCACTCACCAGGCTGAACAAGGAGAAGGTCACGGTGAGCTGCCTGTCAGGTGCTAGGATCCGCCACATAACACAAGCACTCAGGTCACTCCAAGGCAAGTACAAATATGACTCAGTCATTGTCCATGCTGGTGTGAATGACCTGAGACGTACCTCCCTGGACTACATGAAAAGAGACATAGAGGAGCTCTCTGAGCATGTAGCCCAGGCTGGTATGACCCTGACCTTGAGTAGCATCTTACCCTCACCAAGAATGATGCCACAATATGAAGACAAGATGATCATTTTCAACAATTGGCTTAAGTATTGGTGTCATTCAAAGGGGATCCAATGCCTGTCAGCCTGGGATGACATGCTCGACAAGCCACGATGCTTCGCTAGGGATGGCTTGCACCTGTCACCCCTGGGCTTTCTTATATTGGCAAAGGCTCTTGCTACCCCCATAGTGCCTTTTTTAGGCAAGGCTCAAAAGACAAACCCACCTCCATAGGTATCACAAAGGATAAGAAACTAAGAGTAATGCTACTCAATGCCAGAAGTCTAAACCTCAAGATGCACACACTCGAAACTTTCCTTAGCATGAAGATCATCGATATCTGTGCAGTAACAGAAACCTGGTTCAAGGCTCCCGAGAGCACCCCAGCACTACCAGGTTATACCTCATACCATGCTTTTCGGCCCCAAAACTTGGACTGAACCACAAAAGGAGGGGGAGTATCAATATTCGTCAAAGATACCCACCCCTCCAGGTTGGTGGCACAGCATGAAGCATCAGAGACTATCCATGTGCAACTAACAGTGGATAAAACTGCCTTCCAGTTTATAGCCTGCTACAGACCACCCTCACAAACCCAGGAACCCCACTCAGCCTTCCTGAGAACACTGGAAAATATGAAGGTCTCTCCAAACACCATTATATTGGGTGACTTCAACTACCCAAACATAGACTGGGAGCATTACTCTAGCTCCAACACCCTAGCCCAAAGGTTCCTAGAATTTATAATCTCAAATGCTATGGAACAACTTGTTACCACTCCCACAAGAGGGGAAAACATACTGGACCTGATCATCACCAACATGGGGACTCTATGCTCCAGACCAGAAGTGTATCCATCACTGGTAAGATCAGACCATAAACTAATCTCACTGGATATTCACATCCGACCCCACCCCCTGCCCAGAAAACCACAGTAAAAAACTTCTCTAAAGCAAATTTCACACTCCTCAAAACTGAGGTGGAATCCTTCAAAGCCCCCGGGCCTGTGGAAAATACAGCCCAGACCGCATAATTCTTTATAAACGCATTCTATGAACATCTTCAGGAATGCATGGATGATGCAATCCCAGATAAAACCAAGACCCAATCCTCCAAAGGCAGACGTCCTGTCTGGTGGACCCCAGCCATAAACAAACTATACAATTGAAGGAGTAGGCTACTACATGATAGAGCAAAATTCCAAAAAGGGAAGGCATCTCTGATCAGTATTAGCAAAAAACTACGGGCACTCATAAAATCGTCTAAGGCCAGCTTCGAGAGAAAAATTGCACAGGACACTAAGGATAATAACAAGGCGTTCTTTAGTTATGTTAGGAACCTGGGTGGGAATTATCAGATATGCTCAGAATTAGTCCAAAATGGCAAAAAATACACCGAGCCCACAGACATTGTCAACATCCTAGCTGACAGGTTCAGTGCAAACTCCCCCCCCCCCACCAAAAGGGAAAATATCTATCCCAGCAGAGTGCTGCCCCCCTGACATCTCAGATGCTCAGGTAAGAGCCGCCCTCTCCAAAGCAAAAAAACACAGCATCAATGGGACCAGACGGTGTCCTGGGCTGCGTCCTACATGAACTCCAAGAAGAACTAAACCCAAACATAAAACTACTGTTCAATCTCAGCCTTACTGCAGGATATGTACCCAAAGAGTGGCGTACAGCAACAGTGGTCCTTCTCCACAAAGGTGGTGCCTCAATGGATCCTGTTAACTATTGCCCCATAAGCCTGACTAGCTTGGTCTGCAAAGCTATGGAAAGGATCATCATGGACCTCATAAATAATGTTATCGGGGACCTACAGACACTGGATCCTACCCAGTTCAGCTTTGTTAAGGGCAGATCCTGCCTCTTAAACCTGGTCGATTTCTTTGAAACAGTCACCAAGGCCATTGACGAGTGGAAGGTGGTCCACACAGCCTACCTGGACCTCGCAAAAGCCTTTGATACAATATCCCACTCGGGCATTATAGATAAGCTCACCAGCTTAAATATAAACCCCTATGTCACTAGATGGGTTGCAAACTGGCTCAAGGACAGAACCCACATGGTTAGAATTGCTGGAGCCATGTCAGACTCCAAACCAGTTACAAGTGGCGTCCCACAAGGCTCAGTCCTGGGACTTCTTGTTTGGAATATAATTCTCGGAGGTACAGGCCAACACGGAAGGACTGTGGCTGACCAAGTTCGCAGATGACTGCAAACTGGGCGCCATAATCGACTCTCCAGCCGACACAAGCATCCTCCAAAAGGGCCTCATAGAAACAGACAACTGGTGCCAGAGCCATGGCCTCAAGCTAAATGCCAAAAACTGTATAGTCATCCCCTTTGGCAAAAACAAAGTGCCCACAAATTACCACATAGGTGGTAATCCATTAAGTACAGAAGAAGTAATAAGGGACCTGGGGACCCAAGTTGACAGCAATCTCTCATTTGACAACCACATGGCCAAAGTGGTTAGAAAAACATTTTATATAGCCCACCTAATCTTGAAGTGATTCACATCTAGATCAGGGGGGAGGTCATCGTGCCTCTTTACTCATCCCTCACCAGGCCCATAATTGAGTACAATGCCCCTTTTGGAATGTACCTTACCAGACACCTGCAGCAACTGGAAAGACCCCAAAAGTACCTCACCAAGAGGATCAAAGGGCTCAAACAGATGCCATATGCTGCCCGGTTAAAGAAACTCCAGCTCTACTCAGTGGCATACCGCCTGATCAGAGGCGATCTGTGCCTGACGTATAAAGCCATGTCCAACCTGGAATTAATGGACATGCTGCACCTCAGAAAATCCAAATCCCATCGAGCTATCTGCTCAAGAGACTTGAACCTCAGCACTGAAATAAATAGAACATGCTGGAAGGACAGATTCATAACCCAGAGGCTCCCTTCACTCTGGAATAAAATCCCAGTCCAGGTTAGGCAGAGTCCCTCATTGACTCTCTTCAAGAGGATTCTTGATGAGTGGATGGGAAATCGTAGGTTTACCCCATGTATCACTTCTGTGTCACTGTTAGACAGAGGCACAGTATACTAACCTCGAAAAAGGGCATAGCAAAATTAATTTAAAATGGGTGGTGAAAGCCAAACACACTCTGGCTAGGCTTATAAATGCCCTATGGCAGATAGCCTAGTATGAACCTATGAACCTATGGTGTGGAACACCGGTCGCCCATGTTGGTAATGACCAGGTCTAGGATATTGCTGCCTCTGGTGGGGGTGTGAATAGGTTGACCCAAGTTGTTGGAATTTATGAATTCCAGAAAACATTGAGAAAAAGATTTGGTACATGAGTAGTTTTCCCAGTCAATGGTCGGGTAGTTGAAATCACCCATTATGAGGGTGTTGGGTCATACCCTAATATTTTCCAGTGTATCATGAAATGAGGAGTGGGAATCCAGGGGCATGGTGGGGGATATGTAGCAAGTTACAGTTTGGATTTTGGTCTTGCCCAAAGTTAGTTGCACTTGGATAATCTTGGATGCATTATGCTGAACAACTAGCCTGGAGGTGTGGATATTCTTAATGAATATGGACACTCCGCCTTTAGTGTTTCGGTCCAGGTTAGGTGGCCGAAAGGTGTGGTATGAATTATAGCCTGGTAATGCAGGGGTGCTCTTTGGAGACTTGAACCAGGTCTCTGTCACTGCACAGATGTCGATGTTCTCCATTTTAAGCAGTGCCTCGAGTAAATGCATTTTGAGGTTTAGACTTCTATCATTGAGTAGCATTATCCTCAGATTTTGCTTGCTTGTACCTGTTACGGTGGTGAATTTGTCATTTGAACCTTGCCTAAAAAAGGCACTAAAAAAAGTGCCTTAGCCAGTATCCAGAATTCCAAGGGCGACAGGTGCAGGTCATCTTTGGCAAAGCACCGTGGTCTGTTGATCATGTCATCCCAGGCAGACAGATACTGGATCCCCTTAGAATGACACTAGAAGCTTAGCCAATTGTTGACATCAATCATTTTGTCCTTGTACTGTGGTATCATTCTGGGTAATGGCAGGATGCTACTCAGGGTTAGGGTCATACCTGCCTGGGCTACAAGATCGGAGAACTCCTCCATGTCTCTTTTCATGTAGTCCAAGGAGGTACATCTCAGGTCATTCACACCAACATGGACAATGACAAAGCCATATTTGTACTTGTTGTGGAGTGACCTGAGTGTGTGCATTATGTGGCGGATCCTGGTGCCCAACAGGCAGCTGACAGCAACTTTCTCCTTGTTTAGCCTGGTGAGTGGAACATCAGTGTCCCTGACTATAGAGTCACCTTGACTAGAGTGTTGGGTACGTTGTTATGCCTTATGGGCTGTGGTTGAGTGGCACACTGAGTTTGTGGGCTATGTGTCATTTGCTTTACATTGGGGGGTGGAGGTTGCTTTCGTTTCTGCTTTGGAGGTATCTGTTGATTGAGCAGATTTTTATTGAGAGCCTCCGTGAACGTAGGTGTGTATTTTGTGTTTCTATGTGTCTGTTTTGGTGGTGTAGGTTTTGAGGGACTATGTGATGAGTGTGGTGTGGTGCAAGTGTTTACCTTCTCCTCTTGACTGTCTAGTCCAGTCTTGAGTGAAGGGAGCTTTGCTTCCAGTTTGGCTATATAAGTGCATCTCTCACAGGTTGTAGTGTTGGGTGGTAGGAGGAGAGGGTTGTCTGTATACATGAGGCAATTGCTGTATTGCCCCAAGATCCCCAGATTCATCAGGTAGACAGGAGAAAACACTGGGAGATGACCTTTAGACATACCTGGATAGGTGCTTATTTATTAAGTACTAAAAAACTGTTTGAATGGAATGATTTGATTTTAACTGGGCTTTACTATAAATTAGGTATGCTAAAAGTATAATATATCTTTTAGAGCACCATATTAATGACACAAAGGTTATTTGAGAAAGTAATGTACTTGTATATATTAGCTTTGATTATGTCCTGAACATTTTATAAAGGTGAAAATCACTAAACTTGTATTTTTTTTTTGTTGTAATAAATAATGTAGAAGTCAGTATTCAGCTTGATATCTCCTTTTGTGGTTTGACACATTTTTTTCCTGGTTATCCACCATTTTTGTGCATGATCTTCTTTTACTGTTTTTCATGAATAATTTAATAAAATTAATAAGATGTTGCAAAGGTGGTATTGTAACAGATCAAACTTGGCTAGCTTCAAAATCTAGATGAACTAATTGACTGTAGATTTTTGTATCTTCTGAATGTTACTTGCATGCTGTTTGCTCATGACACACTTGCTCATAAAGGCAAGCGTTTGAACTCTCAGAACTGCTTAGTCAGCACAGCACCCTATCCTATAGAACTGCATAGCCCTACCAGACCCTAATTCTAACCCTAAAACTCCCTTCCCACTCCTTAACCCTAAAACTTCCGAACTATTCCTTCAGCTATAACTTCCCCTTTTCTAATTTTAAAACTATGTTCTCATTAGCTCAAGCACTTTTAGGAAACCCATTTTTATTAGCATTTTCATTATAATTAATCACTTACATTTAACATGGCGTATCTAGATTAGTCATACAAACATTTCTTTCTCATTTCCAAATGCAAATGCATTGCACACAGTTCCATGAAATGAAGTCAGATGAGAATATTGTTATTTGTGCTGACATTAAAACATTATGATATTCTTTCAACTGAGCCAATGATCACTGCATTACTACCAAAGCAAAAACAAATACTCAGAGTCTGACCTTTAGATGGATATTTTCTCATTCATTTAACATCAGAAATACTGTATGCAGGGTGTAGCCATAAACAGCAGGCATTATTCAGGATGGTGCATATATGCATAAAGTGAACACATGCTTGCGATAATTTTTCCACCCTTTTTTTACTTTAAATACTATGCAAACAGTAAATAAAAACAGAGTTATATTGAGAAGATCATTGCAATGTATACATTACTAAAGATTTATAAACCTGAAGTTAGTGTTCCAATCGCTAAGATGGTTTTAATAAACTATTCTATAGCCTCAGTACTGCTGAGCTGATCTGATTTAGGATGAGGCACATTGTTTTGCAATTGATTTTTCCTCTTTACCACTTCAGTAAATTGAAGAATTTCAGTCCTAGTGCTAATGAATAATTCTAAAGATGCAAGAGATTTTCATTTCCTTGCCCTGCATGCTACATATATATAGTAGTTCTACTCATCTAGAAACATAACACTGCATGTTTCTTAGATTGCTGTTTTTCTGCCTGTATTTGCACCAACATTAAATCCTCTGAAAGAGCACAATTTAAGCATTTAATGGGAAAATATATATATCTTTCCAGTGCAACACATAAATGGGGTGTTTGTGTGGTTTATTGTGTGTGTGTGTGTGTGTGTGTGTGTGTGTGTGTGTGTGTGTGTGTGTGTGTGTGTGTGTGTGCACATGTGCGCGCGCGCGTTTGTGTCTTGCAAGTGCTGTTATTCTTACATTTTGACACTGTCTAAATTTACTTCTGTGTTTATAAGAGGTTGTCAAAAAAATAGGAAAAGAGATATATGAGTTTCTCAGAAAAAAGGAAGCTATATCACTGATTTAAATAAATGGCTTAGAATTCATTATTAAATTAGGTGCTGAAAATAAAGATAGGGCAGAAGTCATAGTCTGGGGCTTTGCATTTTCATAGCTGTGATTTGCCAAGAAAAGTGCTACATGGATATGCAAATCCTTCACTGTCAGCATGCATACGAAGATGCAAAGAAGTTGCTGTAAACATACCCCTATCACAAAAGCATAACATGCTTATCGCATAAGTTATAGGGGGACAGCTATTGCTAAGGGGCTTTGCATGTGCTTGTGTGATTTTGATTCACAGGTATGAATCTATACTGAGCTCATTTGCAAACTATACATGTAAATAGCCTTGAAATTTTGCCAGCAAGCAGCAGTTTTCTTAGAGGATATGGAGATCTGAGGGGAGATCAGTTGGTTCTTCTGCATATCCAGCCATTTTTCCTGAAGGTGAATGTTTCAATTTGGGTCTTATGCATACCTGGACACTTTACTGAAGGGGGGTTGCATGGGGCAATATTTTATTTTGGTGCACTTGCATACCTGGACATTGTACTCAAGGGGTTGCTTTAGCCAATGTTTCGTTCCTGTGTACACCTGTACATTTTGCTGAAGGGGTCACTTGGGTGAATCTTTCATTTTGGTGCTTGTGTACACCTCAGCATTTTACTGAAGGCGTAACTTATTAAAATGTTTAATTTCAGGGCTTGTTTATACCTAGATTTTTTTACTGATTGGGTTGCTTGAATAAACATTTCATTTTGGTTCTTGGGCATACTAGGAAATGTTACCGAAACTATCATTTGGGGAAATGTTTCATTTTGGTGATTGTGCATACCTGGTGGGGAAATAATTAATTTGTGTGTCAGGGAAGTGTGTGTACATACATGGTCAAACTGCTGAAGTGATCACTGGGCAAAATAACTTGCTGTGTCATTTTAGTGCTTGTGCATACCTAATACAAACTAATGAAGCATTGCTGGGGAAAATAATTCATTTTTTTGTTAAGGCATTGCTTGTTCATACCTGGACAAACAAATTCATGAAGTGCAGCTCCAGTATCAAACGGCAAAGCATTGCTTTTAACCAAGGATGTGCACACTGCAGGGATCTTGCGCTATGAATTGCAAAACCACCTCAATAGTGTACTACATTTGTATGCATTTCTCATATGCATCTCATTATTTTTAAGACCCTTCACTTTATCATAAATGGTCTCTATGAATCTTGCTTTTGCTACACTCTGTAAGCATCAGGAATACCCTTATCAAATTTGCACAAGTAACAATGAATATCAGACATTATATCAGAAAGCACAGTAAAACATATGAAACATGCTGCATTTATGCTTATTGCTGTAAAATAAAGGTGCACACAGGTAATACCTTTAGTCTGTGGATGAAGCAATAACCAAAGACACAGTAAATATGCAGCTTTGTTGGTTCAGAATATGTGATTCAACTTGATATACATTCAGAGCCTGCAGTCCATAGCCATCAGACTTATTCATGCTGAAAAATTACCTATGTGCTTGTAAAACAGGGAAGAAAAAGAGCCTAGTATTTTAAATAATATATCTGCCCATTATGGTGCAAAGTATCTGCTATTTTCTTTACTTCAAGTCTATTATATTTTTAAGCTAATGTTGCCAGATTTAAAATGTGAAAATGTTTTATGGCTTAGGATATAAACAGAAACAATAAAACATATGCAAGAGAAAATGTGTCTTTTATAGACACACAATTTACTTTAGCACATTATCATAGAAATACTAAGATCATATTTCCTATGCATTTTCTTGTAACAGCTGATGTGCAAAGATGTTTAATCTGTATCTACAAAAATGAAATTAATTCTAAAACTGCAGAAAACTAAAAAAAAAAAATCTAAATTGGTATGTGCAAGATATATGTCATAATACTCGAAATTACAACCCCATAAAGATATAAACTAGAACTTGGTGGCTGTGTGTTCATTTTTATGTATGCTCACTTGTCTTTTTTTATCTAAGCTACTATTAAGAAATGTGTGGTTCCATGTAGTGCTCATGTTATAGTGTGTCTAGTAAGTACAGGGATATTTTTTCAATAATCACGATGCCATTATAATGAGTGTCCTTCATTGTGGATGATATAAAAAATAATAAAGAAATAGCTAGTTTATATTAAGATCCAGATTTTTAAAAAAGTCAGTGTACTACTGGGTCCCACATAATATGACTGACAGCTTGCAAAGCATCTGACTGAGATATTAGTACTACTAATACTACTGCTACTACTACTACTACTACTAATAATAATAATAATAATAATAATAATAATAATAATAATAATAATAATAATAATAATTGAAAACATAGATTATGATTTGTCTATGCAAAGAAGTTTTCTTCATTAATGGTAAAATCCTAAATACAGTAAAAACATTTCAAAACATCCTTCTGATTTATAGACAACTGGATATTTTTTCACTTAATGAAGAGAAATATTTTTCCTTTATGACACCAAGTGAGGTTTACATAAGCAGTATTGTTGTGGACCCATTCAGTTCCTTAAAGCAAAACTAGTCACTTTCTTTGCAGACATGTAATGGAAAGTTCTATTCAGTCATGTCTATCAATCAAGAATTCAAGTGTATTATCTTTGCTATGAATATACCCATATTATGCAGATTTGATTGCCTGCTATGAGTGGTGAGTAGTGCTAGTGGCTGGGCTGCAGTACCACCAGTATAAAATACATTTATATAAGAAATGTTTATTAATTTAACATATTTGCAATATATACACTGAAAGGAAGACAGTCAACATAACATATTGTTATACAATGGTAGGCATTCATTGAATCATCAAGGTAATCCTTTACAATTAACACATTAAAAGTCTTGGTATTTCAATAGCAACATTTCAAGGTTATCCCCACCACTAAAAGTCTTAGTGTGATTTATAGATCTTATTCTAATCACTTTGTTTTCACTTTTACATAGTACTGCAACTAATTCTTTGAATGTAGGAACTAAGTTTGATTTACATTTTTTTTGTAATAACATTTCTAGCAACTGCCAAGAGAGCACAAAACATGTATTGTTGGCTTTTACAGATAAAAGAAGTGGAATATTCATTAGTATTATCGATCTAGTTAAAGAATATTTATCAGACCATACACCCTTAAAAACATACTTAACTTTTCTCAATATATTATTTTTTTTACACAATCCTTGTCTGTCCAATCAGCTTTTACATCTTTAGTACATCTCCAACAAAATGAAAAAGCCATTTTACTAAACTTCCAGTATATACTTGAAGAAGCTTCACTAACTTAAGTAACAACGTTTTATTTTTACCATCTACTGAGTCCCTCAATCTACTACTATCTAAAAAGTTCCAGAATTTTGCATCAACATTATTATGATGATGATGATTATTATTATTATTATTATTATTATTATTATTATTATTTATAATGAACTTTAACTTGGACAAGCTTCCTGTCTAGGTCAATCTACCTTTGATGATAGCAGTCATATTTTCATGTAATGGGGGAATAGGGTTCTGCACCTCTTCACTCATCCACATTCATTTAATTTCTTATTGCTGGATAAAATTAACTGGTTAGCAGATTTATCAAATTTATAAACTTTTATTAAATATTCTAGTGAGTTAGATTATCCTTTTTCAAAGCAATCAAAGCAATGAAACCATTGTACTAATCCATTCCTTTTTGGTAAATTAATTTTAACATTGTTCTGAGTTTCCTTAAATATAGAGGTGAGTGCAATGGAAAAGCACAAACATTTCCATTTTGAAACTAATGGAGTTTTAAAGACATACTCCTTATCTGTTTTAAGAATTCATTTAATATATGCAGAGTCTAAAAACTGAAAGGAAGTTCCTTCTAAGGTAAATTGTAATAACCAGATGAAACCATTGTTTTTAATTTATCATATTTAAGAACCTTACAAAAATTTAGTATAATCTGCTGCTGAATGGTTTTCCACTGACTAATTTAGGTTTAGTCTATCCAGAATATATTAGAGTTAAATTTGCAACAACAGAATAAGATTATACATCTTGGAAGTTAATACCACCATACTAATCTTATATGATTTATGTAAGCAGTTCTTGGCTTTTTAGGATACCACAAGAATGAATTTAACATTTTTTTTCCATTTTCTTAAAAAGTTTTTTTTTGCGGGAATTAATATATATATATATATATATATATATATATATATGTGTGTGTGTGTGTGTGTGTGTGTATGGATATAGATAGATACATAAACAGATACATATAAAATCTTGGGTATTATAAAATAAAACATTCTTTTAATTTTAATAAGAAGTAACACTTCTGCAATTATTTTTTTCAAAATTATTAATAATTTTACTCACATATTGATATATTTTTATTCCTAAATATTTTAGTTATTTTCCTTCCCAATTAAATTTATATTTATCTTTAAACATATTATCTAGTCATTGATTTAACACTAAAGTTTCAGTTTTAATATTATTAAATTTCAGAAGGGATACTTCTAGAAAATGTTCAATTTCCTTATCTATTTCTTCGACTGAATAATTTGAATCTCCTATAGTTATTAAAAAGCTGTATTTTAGATTGACTATCCATATTAATTGCGACTCCATCTATTTTTTCATTACTTCTTATACTATTAACTAAAGGTTTAATAACTAATGCAACTAGTAGACATGGAAGGGAAGGAGGGGAAACCCTGACTTTGTGCCTTTGTTTACAGTGAATCCTTACGAAATGTAACATCCAATTTTAACATATGCTATGGAGTCTTTCTACATTTATTAAATATTCCATTAAACTGTTCTGGGAATGCAAATGCTTGTGAGGTTTTAAACCAGTAGTTCCAATCTACAGAATTAAAAGTTCTCAAAATATCTAAGCTAATTCAAAGATAGCTACTACCCTTTTTATATTATCCTATGTTAATCTATTCACTATAAATCCTGTTTGATTTTTATTAATTAATTTATCTACTATATCTCTTAATCTTGTAGCAAAAATGGAAATCAATATTTTACAGTCTACATTTAATAACAAAATAGGTAATTATGTGTAAACTAACTTATTATTCGTTCCTAGTTTAAGAATGGGTAAGATTACAGAAAATTTCCATGAGGGAGGAATTATTTTGTCACTCTGGATTATCCTGAAAACATCACTCAGCAATTCTAAAATATTTATCCAGAAGCATAGCATATAATTCCATACTTAAATCATCTAATACTGGAGCTTTACCATTTTCCCTTTTTTAAAACTTCTTTAACATCTATCAGGGTAAATGAAGTTTGGCAAAAAAACAAGTTGTCCTGTGACATCTCAAGAGGGGTTAGATTGATATATTAGTGGGAGTTAAGTGGGTTGGGGAGGTGAAAGGGTTAAATGGAGGGAGGGATGATTGGGAGGAAATGAGGTAAGAGTGGGGAGGGGATTAAGGGGTTTAGACATGTGTAGATGAGTAAGTAATCACTTTTTGGTGTGAACTTGCTATGCAAGCTTACGTCCCAGATGGCCTAGGTAACTTGGAGGACAGGTAGGCCTGGGATAAGGTCAGGTACATAATGCAGGTGGGTAGTTTTTTTGTTATAAATATTCAGGTTTTAGTCTGCATCTGTCCTAGTTGGTGTTCATTTCAAATGCATAGGGCAAAATGGAACTATTTATAATGTTGGGCAGTTGTAGTAGCAAGATGGAATCGGGTGTGTGGTGCTATTTCTTCTCTTGTTCATATTTTCATCACGTTCATTTCATGAGTTCACCTCAGGATTAAAGCTGCATAATGTAAACATGTTTCTTCGGTAAAGTAATAGATATTGCAAGACGTACCTTTCTTTGAACCTTTAGTTCCCTTGAAAAATGGTTTCTGTGGGCCTGGCTTTGTATTTTGGGTATTTAGAGGGTTCCATCTTTTCTCCCTTTTACAGGGTGAGGATTATGACGTTTTAGGTGTGGGCCATAATGTCTCCTTAGAATGGAAGAAGTTGAAAAAGCAGCTGTTTTTCTGGGATGAAGGTTCTTACAACTAACAGTCCATTGTGACGCATGCGTAGTTTGGGGCAACCGTTATGGGGAAGAGTTAATATTGCTAAATCCCCACCACTTATCCGAAAAGTGAACGCTCCCTTGGAGGTTTTCAAACACTTGGCTGAGTCATTAGCATGGCTAGAGGAAAGGATTTAAACATTGGTGGCTCTATGGTTCTTGTGGCCTTACATAAGCTATATAAACTCATGCAGTATTACAGTACCTCATTTTCATTACAGGTGATGTCAACTAACTCGGTTCCTGTCGAAGTTGTGCGACTGTTTTAAGTGGAAGGAGGAGTGCGGGAGGGATGAGAGGAAAAACATCTAAATTATGTATGTGGTGGAAGGTTAAAGATTATCCAAAATCCAAACACACAAAGTGATGCTCTTATAGAAGAGAAATAAAGAGTATATCCTGCATTTACTACTAATCGTTAAGATGTGGATGTTGGTCAGTATTTGTTGTGCAGAATTTAGATTGGTTTCCTGTCCAGAGCGTTTTCTTTGTAGCTTCTTTGCGGGCTTTTTGAGGACAGGGAATGATGGCTGTTACTCCCACATGCACACAAGTGACTACTGTGGAGGGGGAGGGCAGGAATAACATTGGCGCAGTCCAGATTGGTACGAACAACATGAAAGGTAACTGCAAGCATTTTAGACAATTACGGTGTGACCCTGCCTTTTTAATAAGGTGAACTTAACATTTTATGGGTTTAAAAAAAAAAATGTTCTGTTTAAGTATCTGAGCCACGTTTTCCATCTCAGTAGCTGCTGGCAGGGGGGGGGGTGCAGATTTTTCTCATATATGGCTAAGGGGAGTTAGTTTAAAGTTTGCAGGTCTGGTATTCAGGTACAGGGATTATAGTTACTGTATTTGTTATGCGTTCTTGTATGTAAGCCTCTTAATATATGGGATTGATAGCTATGTTTTATTTGATAGCAGAGCATTGATTGAATAAATATGCCAAAAGTGGCAACTATAGTACTAAAATGTGGGAAAGCCATTTGAGAATCTTAGTTTTATGATGTTGCTACTCTGCCATTTATGCTTGCTGTATTTTTTTTTCTCCAAGTCAGTTGTCAATGGAATGGCATGGCATTATATGCGTGTGGGGTGTCAAAAGCCTGAGGGGTCATGAAGCATAGACAGAAGGTACTGGATTGATCAATTTTTTGGAAGGGGTCACAGAGCTTGTAGGTGGGAAGGGGCTGAAATGGTGAACTATGAGGAAGGATGGGGTACTCCTTCAAGAGGTATTCTGTTTTAAACTCAGTAACTTTATTGTTGAGCATAGGTTGCAGTTATAGCCTTTGTTGTTATAAGAGGGGTCATTGTGTTAAGTCTGAAGCATGCACACAAGACTTAGTGTTTAAAAGCTCATCTTTGTTCACTTTTGGAAAGGCTTGGTGTTTCATTTGTTTTCTTTTTCAGATTGCGAGGTATGGAAATAGAGCAGGCATTGGCCAATGACAGGAAGGAAGGGCGTTTGGAAGGTGATAGAGACTGTTTCAATGGATGTTCCGTATCTTCAGGTGGTGCACAGAGGTTACAGATGCAGGGGCATAGAAGGAACCATGGTCAGTGTCCTGACAAAATGAGATTGGAAGGTAATGGAATTTTGGTTGTAGGGATTTTGTGTTGGTTGGAATGGCACACAATGCGGTTGCAGGTAATCTGTCTGTGTGTGCTGTTAAGGCACATCGGAGTTAGAGGTGGTGTAAGGGTAACATGAGGTATTTAGGTCAACACGGTAATGCTGGGCTGGAGATTGTTTGAGGATTCTGGGTTTTTTCACAGTGGGGGTGGAGCACTGTGATTGTAGGATCATAGATGGCAACTAGGTTAATGGTTCTAGGGCACTGGTGAGCTGGCCAAGTGCGGTTGTTTACCCATGCTGTGCCAATTGTTTTTCAGTAAGGATTTGGGTGGACGTCTGGGCTGGCTTTCAGCCATCCAGCTTTGGTAGAGGGCTTAGGAAGTGTTGATATGAAGTGGGAGCTGTTCCAATGTGGTATTTTCAGAGAGATAAATCACTGCAAACAAGTTTTATTCAGGTTGTATATCAGGTAAGGTTTTGGAGTGAATAGCACAGATAACATTTGATTCCTGATATGGGCTGGTAGGTGTGCAGCATGGGTATGACTTTATGGGTGGATAAGGTTTTGTTGAAGCATTGCATGTAAGAGAGGGTTTTGAGGATATAGGTGCAATCAGGTAATTCGCTGATAAGCAGAAGTCACCAGGTATATGCTAGGCAGGGTCTGGGGATTCTTTGCACATGTACGACAATTTTACTTGCCAGATACGAAGGTGGCAAAGGGAAGTTGAGGCCAAGCTGCTGATTAAGGATGTTCTCTGCAGTGTGGGTCACTGATATTGCATGTCGGTTAGTTTGATTATATTGCTGTGGTTAGGGTTAAGTTGGTGCAGGTCACTATGGTGTTGTATCTAGGAAATTTATGGGGATGGCACTCAGGGGAGTTGGCTATGGATGGTCATGGGGATTTACATTCTTTATTGAGGTTGAGGGAGGTGCTGAGGTTGTGGGCCTAGCTTCAGTTGTGGTCACTAGAAGGCAATTTTGATGAATTGTTATTCAACAGGTGTGGGAGCATGGTAAGGCAGTTCAATTGGTCATGAGAAGGTAGCTAGAAGTATTTAGTGGCATGAATGACAAGGTAGAGTGGATTAATTTGGTTGAGTGGGCTATGGTAGACAGGGTTGCAGTAAGTTGACAGGGAAGATGGGATGGTCGTTCCTTTTGTAAAGATTGGTTTGCTGTGGGTATTGGTGTGGGTCTATTGTGTCTAAGGGGTTACAATTCCTTTCACATTTATGCTATGATTGTATTCAGTAATTCCAAAAACTGTTTTGGAAGCAAGGTATGACGGTTCAAGTGGACAAGCAGGATTTATTTGAGAATAGTGTAGTTGCACAGGTGACCCGGAAGGATGACTGGGGGGATGTTGAATATTTGGACTTTAATCTTCTATGAATCTATGCATTTTGGTATATGGTAGGCTCTTGGCAGTGACTATGGTGGCCACATTTTGTGTGTCAAGAGGAGTTACAGTTTTCTTTGTTTTGCAGATCGCAATGGGGTCGCAAATGGCAGAGTTGCAGAGTGGCAGCAGTTAGTGGATCAATTTATGGCAGAGTGAAGGAGGCCAGTTGCAGTGGGAGTCACAGTCAGCTCAGTGGTGTATACTGAGGGGGAGAGGGCAGTGCACAGAGTGTACTGGTCTGTAGCAGGAATGCAGTAAAATTGCAAGGTAATGGATTTTGCTGGAGGGTACTTTGGTGGCTGGAGTGTGGCACAATGTGATCAATAATCCCCCTTGTTGGGTCATTAAGGCAAGTTAGCAGACTGTGCTCAAGTAGTGTGGGAGTTGATGATTGCATTGGAATGTAGGGCAAGTCATGAAGATGTAGGTGTGGGGCCAGGGTAAAACTGTTCAGGACGGTATATAGGGAGTGTGGGGATCCCACTGGAGAAGTAGAGTCACAGCATTCATAGGAGCACAGGAATTTAGGCTAAAGTCCTATGGCTCTTGCAAACCAGTTAAGTTCAACAGTTGCTTTCAGGTGGTTGGAACCTTAGGGTTATTATTGTTACTCATCCAGTTGTTTAAACTGTATTGGGGGGGGCAATGTTGTGTTTTGTTTGGCAGGATGCCGGAGTTTGTTCCTAATGTATGGTGTCATTGGGGGGACAAATTTGTACCTTGAGCAGGTAGTGTTAATGCCACATACCAGGTTAAGGTTTTACAGAGTAGCGCAAGGATCATTTCACTTCTGGTTTGGGGTAAATTTTGTAGGTAGGGTTTTAGTAAGCATGGTAGGTAGATGGCTGTTTTGGGGGTAATTTTAGAAACTGAGTGCGTCATTTACAAGATTTAAGGTAAGCTTGGTTGCAGGATATGGCAGCCGTAGGCCAGGTTTTAATTCCTGACTAGAGGTATAGGTAACATAAGGGAAAAGAACCTTTGAGGGAAAGGCCAGGGACATAAGGATTGTTAGTAGTTTGAGTGTTCTAGCTAGGACAGTTGCTAGGAAGAAGTGAGTGGGGGGGGGTCGAGGTTGTGAGTGGGGAGGCTTGGGTGCTAGTCCTGATTTCCAGTAGGTAATATTGGAGGTGTTTAAGGTTAGGCACATAGAGTACTTCATTGCTGGGTATAGGCATGTTTTCTGGAACTAGGTCAAGGGGTTCTGTTTTTCTGGCACTTAGTGTTAGGTCATTAAAGTTTTGGAGTTAGACTATTCCCTGCAGTAATCAGGTTACTGTACATCCAGAGCTGTGTAGTTTGGTGGGCTAATGTGATATGCTATTGTTGACAGGGTCCTAGGTTTGAGACTTGCTAAGGCTTTTCTTTGACTGGGTGCAGATTTGTGTTCAAGGGGTTAGCGTTTCTGTGGCACTGGCAATGGCTATAGGTTGTCATTCTGGAAAGGTTGAGCCATGGTTAGTGGGTGGAAGGAAGCAGACTAAAAGAAAGTATATTATCTTAGAGTGGATGTTCCAGTGTTACAGTAGGGTCATGGGTAATCCTACTTTATTTAGCTTCATTAAGGCATGTTCAGTGCTGGTATGTCAAGGCATGGGGTGGATGACGGGGTTCTAATGTACTTTACAGATGATTGGTACACCGAATGATGTTTGGCTTAACCCTTCCCTTTATGGGAAGTAGTCAGTTGAATAATTGTGGGTAGAAGTGAGGGGGGCTACAGCCTTGTCAGGATGGTTGATGGAGAAGATGGACAGGCTTACCCTCTTCTGTTCCCACTCTGGTGTCTGCATATTTATTTCAAGTATTTGGGGAAAGGAAAATGAGCAGTTGGAGGAAGTTTGCTGAAAAGATAAGTAAGCAGAGGTAAGGATGCTGCTTATTTGGTGGAAGGTAATTCAATGAATGGTGTATGAAGTGAGATGGGGACGCTGCTTCATACATAAAGTAAGCAAGTAGAGGTATGGATGCTGCTTACTGGGTCAGGATGAGCAAGGTCATGTTGTCCTGAATTATTTGGTTGGATGGGTAATTCAATAAATGGGATATGAAGTGAGTCTAGGACGCTGCTTCATAAGTAAAGTAAGCGAGTGGGGGTATGGACGCTGCTTAATGGGCAGGATCAGTAGGTACACTGTCCTGTTTAAGATTACAAGGATGTTTATGCTGTGTTTAGAATCAACTATACTATGTCCAGTTGTAATTAATAAATTTGGTGATCAAAGCTATGTTATGGACGTTTTAATTAAAGTCGTCAAATGTCATTCGGTGTGATGTGTTTACTGAAGGGGACTGGGACAATAGTCTTATTCAAAAGGGATACCTGTTGATCATTAAGTTTATTTGTAAAATTTTTCTTTAAATACTTGTCAATTTTTTAATCAAAAGGATTATTATTCTTTTTTCTTTATTAAGATCCTCATGATTTTTTTTTAAATATTAAGCATTTCCTGTATGTCTGAAGTAGCTTATTTGTGTGAGGATTTCTGATATTATACATTTGTGCCTTTTTTGTTAACATCTTCTATTTGGTAATGTATGTAGATTTCTTAAAGTCATTGCATGACTGTGTAATTTTATTTTTTATAAAGTTAACTCCATTTTATGTTAAAACTGTTTGATATTTTATCATTAAATTTTAATGACTTTTATCTAATTTCTTTTATTTATTGTTCAGACCTCACTTTATGAATATCATCCTCTCTTTCTAAGAACTATTTATCCCACTCTTTCATTTTATTACTAGCCCATCTTCCCATTCTATCGTTAATTAAGGAGTCCCATAGTATGACTTTACTAACCTGGCCATTATTATTGTTCCTTAAGGTAACTCTTGAATTATTTTAATTTTATCATATAATATGATTCTATGAATAATATGAAGTTTCCATATTTCCACTAATATATTAATATTTAGTATATTATGATCAGATAACAGACAAAGCATAGTTTTAAAATAATTCCCCTTATTAAGTAAATGTGTAGCAGCATAAATCATATCACTTCTAGTTTGCATCCCATGCCCATAAGAATAATGAGTTGAGAGCAATGGCTTATCTTTTGCTTTTACTCTTAAATTGACTAAATTATTATTACTAATTCATTTGTTCAGTCTTTTAGCTGATGCCAGAATTTTAGCTTATTTTATTCCTTTTGTAACTTCTATACAGGATGTTGTTGTTCTTCTTTTGGCTTTTCCTAGTTAGGGGTCGCCACAGCGGAACTCTGGTCTGCTAATGATTGGCAGTAGATTTTTTTACAAGTGCCGAGGTGCCCAACCTTCAACAAAGGCACACCCATTCTACACATGTCTTGGAAAAGCCACTCGAATGCAGAGAGGACATGCAGACTCCACACAGAAGGCGGTCCAGTAGAGAAGCGAACAGGAGAACCTCTTGCTGTGAGTAAACAACGCTACGACTGCACCCAACTTCTATACAGGATATGCAATTAAAATCCCCTGCTGAGATTAAATTACCCTTTCAATGACTTTGTAGTAAGTGTAAGTTATCTTTAACTGTTCTTGCACCTATTCCAAGCATGCAGTAAAAAACTAGCTAGTGTATTGAGTTTGCGATTATACTTAATTATTACAAATATGTATGTACCTTTATGATCATTAAAGGATTTCATGGCTTTAGGCATTACAGTAGATTTTCTCCAAAGTGTAGCAGTTCATCTCCTCTTTTTTTTAAATAAAGCAGATAACATTTTGTAACCTAAATTATTTAAATATTGCATATCTTTATCTAATAAGTGAGTCTCTTGCATGAACATATCTCCTCTATTTAAATTTAGATATCTTGTTAATGCTTCCTTTTGTTGCCATTATTTATTCTTTTTACATTAGTATATAATAAACCAAAACTATCCATACTGTGTATTTAAAATGATTTCTTTAAAAGGTAATATGACATGTATCTACCATATTAATTTTATATAAGACTGCTATGTATTCCTGCAGCACCATCTTAACATTCCACATTGTTTTGAATTATTCCATTCTACAAACTGAACTAAAAAAACTTGTAAATAAGAAAAACAAAAACAAGTGTACAACTGTAACTGTATAGATTATTAATAAAGCACAACCTATTATGGATAACAAAGTGCCTAGTTTGTCCATCTACAGAAAAACAACTATACTATTTCTCTACCTATCAGTAACTAAACTTCATCAAAAGCTACTGTGACTTACAAATAACTAATATATATATATATATATACTATATAATAAATATATATATATATATATATACTATATAATATATATGTATATAATATATATATATATATATATATATATATATATATATATATTATATATATATATTTATATATATATATATATATACAGATATATATATATATATATATAAATATATACATATACATATATATATGTGTGTGTGTTAAAAATAATACTAATTTAGTTATATATTTTGCTATTTCAACTATTCCCCATTGCTACATAAAGTTTAATAACCCTTTTCTTTTAATAACAAATATTAAATAATCCAACAGTGTGATATTTACCTATTTATGTAATAATAATATAAATTAGCCATTAAATATTCATAAATTATGTGTTTATTCCACATTATTACTAAATCTCTAAACAAATAAGTAGAACAAAATGTGACCTGAACAAATAAAGATATCGGTAAACGTATAGGTGACAGGTAATCTTATCATACAAAACTATTATGCAAAAAGAAAATCAATGACATATATATATATATATATATATATATATATATATATATATATATATATATATATATAGATACACACACACAGATCATGCTAAAAGATGTACACATATTTTATATATCTAACAAAAGCTCTGAATTATTTTTAAAAGTGCAAGTGTCTATATCTCAAAATTGTGTAACACTCTTAAAATGATAAATATCAGAGTTATTTAAAAATTCTTTAGCTTATTAAACTAATTCATAAAAACATGTTCATTACTGAGGTCAAAGAGAATGTCTTGCTATTTCCATGAAGTCAGAAATAAATTGCAGTCTATATTATATTCAAAAGTTTCAGTGTGCTAAATTCAAATCCCACTCACCCTTCCCATGTTCAAACATATTGAAAAATTTACTTCACTTTCTATAAAAATGATTAAGCAATATAACAATCAAATGTTAGCTCTGACTTGTGAGTTAATTCAGGTGATTGTAGTGAATCTAATAAAGTACAATATGAAAAAAGCTTTAAAATTCACATGACTAAGCTTCAAATTTCAGCTTTCAAACTCTCTTCAAATATTTTACATGACTTTCTATGCCAGTTATATGAGATCTTGTACATTCACATTTCTGCCATATGCATCTATATATAGTACATTCTTTCTTGTTGAATATACTTTTCTGCCTTATTTGTCCATTAATTTTCTACATTATTCTATATAACTTGTATATCTAAAATCTCCCATCAAAGAGTTATTTGATAACCAGTTTTCCATTAGAGATTATAGTACGTGTACATATGTGTTAACTTACTGATACTGCTTTTTTATTAATCTTAAATAGTAGATATTTCATTCCTTGTGCATATGTACATTATTCATAAGATGTTTGCTCTTCTTAATTCTAGTATTACAAACAATCTTGACTATATTTAAAAGCATTTTTGCTTGTTTAATTTAAATGTGCCTTAGCCATTATGAACTGTTGTGCTGATCTAAGCTTTACATCCTGGCGTTAGAATTTGATATAGCATGCAAAATAGCAAGTAAAGGCACAGCATTGCTGCTAATTTCCATAAAAGTTTCATCATTCTTAATTCTTTTAAACAGTAACAAACATTTAATTTTACTTCTTTCCATTAATATGTACAGTTAGAGGTAATAACATTATAGCATAAGCTATTAATATTCAGAAGAATGTAAGCAAAGTATATGTCAGCAACAGATAAATATAAAACATTACTATAGCTTTTGTTTTACTAATTCTTCAATTCAGAAATTAAAAAAAAAAAAGTTTATTTTGAGTAAATTTCTCACATATATACTAGAAAAAAAAAGAAGACAGAAAAAAATTCCTTTCTGTTTTCACAACTTTGAACTAGATTTTCTTTAGAGCAGCTAAAGGTGAGAGTAAGGCAAGCAAGAATCCAACATTCTCACAAAAACAGAACATTATTTTGTTCTCAACTTTTTTTTTACATGTTACTTGCTTCATAAATGACCCATGAAAGGAATGTGTTACACAGGAAGAAAGAAAATAAAATCACCAGCGCTTTGACACTTCAAATTAGCACATTACTAATATTTGACATTTGGTCAACCCAACAATGCACATACTAAGCAAAGTTAAAGAAATAAAATAAAATTTATAACATATATAGTCATAATGTTACACATTCTATTGCTTATAATTCAATGACATTCTCTTATATAAAGCATATGTTTAACATTTGTAAATGCATTTATAAGCTTAGTTAAATGAAATATGTTAAGTCTTTCATTGCAGATATAATAAAACAGTAAAACTATTTATATTCCTTATCATGAAAAATATTTTAGCTTAAAAAATTAACACATACTTACTTTGAATCTTAAAGTAAATTACAAATTTTTACTTAAAGGGTAAAGCCATAGTTTCAAAAAATAAAAGTCCTGCAATCAGAGAATAAAAGTCAGTTGTTATTAAGCTATTTTACTTTTAGAAGCAGTTTTATAGGAATTCAACTCACTCTGTCTCCTGATGGATATATTGTTCTAATCCATTTCTTCATTATTATTAAGGAGTTTACTTTCAGTGACAAAGGTGGATGCCTGCTCCAGTATGTCAAATATTTTAGTTCTTCAGAAAGAAATAATTTGATCTTTGGGGAAACACTAAATTGGCTTTAATATTGTTCTTTTAAGAAAGTTGGTCAGTGATGAGCAGTATTTTATTTCACTCATTACTTTCCTGGAATAATCATTGTCACATCTGACTACATGTTCATTTATTTTAATAGGTTTGCAGGGTCGTCTGCTATTAATATTTGTTTTTTTATTCTGAACAAGACATAAGCTTAACTATAATTGAACTTTGTGGTGAATTTTCCTTCTTCAAATGTGCTCTCAGGGATCAATGCGCAATTTCTTTTCCAAAAGATAAAGATTCAGGTAGATGCAATGTTTTATGTAATCAGGTTGCAACGATACTGGTAGGCAAAACTTAAACTCACCACGACTGTTATCAGTAAAAGAAGAAAGACTTTATTTTAACAAAGGTAAGCGCTTTCGCGTATCTCCTGATACACTTCTTCAGACCATGTATACAGTGAATGAACTTTCAGAGAATATATAGTGAAGGTACATTTGAAATTATTCAATTAATTTAAAAATAAAACAATCAACCCTTAAAAGGGAAACGCTTCAAGCAACATGACTATGCATGCTAAAAGCTTCATCTGAGCAACACAATAGGTAGTGCAGAACTTTTTCTATTTATAAAAAAATTTTTTAAAAATTTTTTATAATTTAAAATTTAAAATAAAAGCATTAATAAAAAGTATGTAAGAAATCTCACTGCTTCAAATTAAGGCATATAAAAACTCATATAAAATATGCCTGTGAAATCTTGATGCACGTTAATATACAAACTAAACAGTGCAAAATTCTACAGAATTCATAGGTTAAAGTCCCTGGATAAAAAACTTAAATATTTGTTGCATAATATTCAAACTATTCTATAAAAAATCTTCTTATTTACTTTTAAGCTATATTGCTATTTATAGAAACAAAATAATATATATATATATATATATATATATATATATATATATATATATATATATATATAATTTATAAAACATTTTCTAATTATAGGGCTTTTCTGCAAGAAAAATGTAATACTGTAAATCCATGCTAAAATCAGTTAAAATCAGGTTCCATGTTATAAATATAGATAAATATATATAACAATTAGATGAATAATTAAATAAATAGAAATATATGTATAGATAAATAAGTAAATATGGATAAATAAATATACAACTATTCATCTGCGTGTATTCAAAAAAGATCTTAATGAGACATAAGCATTGAGTCCAGGGGGATAGTGACCTTTTAACCTAAGGATCCATTTCAGTTCCTTCAACTCAAATAAATTCATATAATCACCACCTCTAATGTTTGGTTCTACTATTTGTAATACTCTAAACACAAAGGTATGACCAGGGAAAAGTTGGATATGCTTTGCTAGAGCATTAAGCTCATTTTTATTTTTGATGTCATATTGATGGTTATAAATGCGATTTTTCAACTTCCTCTTTGTCAGGCCTATGTAGAACACTGAACATTGTTCACAGGTGGCCAAATATATTATGCCTGTGGTATCACAGGTAGCCTGGAATCTAGGTACAAATGTATAGGAAAGATCTGGATGTATGAATTCTTGTTTTTTAGTTAGGTACTTACAATAATTGCAATGGTTACAAGGAAATGTACCAAAATTATTCCTTAAATGTACTATATCAAGTCTTCCATTATTTGCCTTGTCACATAAAAGTCTTTTTAAATTCTTGTTGTTTCTATAGATAAAGTGAGGGTTCTTACCTACTAAATTCAAAGTACGGTCATCTATTAATAAAACTTTCCAGTTACTGGCAATAATTTTCTTAATATTTACACTATCATTGGTGTAAGTAGTCACAAAACTCACCCTCAGATTTGTGCTTTTTTTATTTTCATTTGCATAAGGAGGAAAAAATGAGTGTTTGTATCTAGTTGCAGTTATAGGTGTTTCTGCTCTATCTAAAACTTGCCTTCTGATATTCTTTACTAACTCTTGATCATAGCCTCTATCTAAAAATATTTTTTCCATTTTGTCAGCCTCTATTAATAAATCCATGTTGTCTTTACAAATCTTAGAGAGTCTAATAAACTGACTTTTAACTATCCCACTGAAAACATGACGTGGGTGCATGCTATCATAACGTAAAATTGTGTTTCTCCAACATAATTTTCTATACAATGTTGAAGTCAGTGTACCATCTCTAATATCTAGAGAGACATCTAAAAAACATACAGAGTCAAAAGAAGTTACTGCTGTAAATTTAAGAAAATTTGTCGTGCTTTCAAGATAATTTTTAAATAGATAAAATTCTTCTGTGGAACCATCCCAAACAATTAAAATGTCATCTACAAAATGTTTATAAACTAAAACTTTGCTAAAATAAATACTTGTAAAAACATATTCCCTTTCCCAGTGATATAAGACTAGGTTTGCGTACGTATTCGCACAAGGGGTGCCCATGGCTACCCCAGATACTTGTAAGTATAGGTTGCCTTCAAATGAGAATACATTGTTATTTAAAACTAAATCTAATAGATGACATATTAAAATTTCCTGATTCCTATCTACAGAAGGAAAGACTTGGAGTACTTCTCTTATTGCTTGCATCCCTTGATCATTAGGGATAGAAGTAAAAAGGCTTTGAATGTCCATGGACACTAATAAATGTTTACCTTTTATAAGAGGTGTCTCTAATGTATCTAAAGCTGATAATAGCTGATAAGTGTCTTTAAGGATACTCGGGACCTCATTAACTAAAGGTCTAAGTGTGTCTTCTAAATATATAGAGATATTTTCTGTGACCCACTTTTCACTAGACACAATTGGACGCAAAGGAGGGGGAAAGGTACCTTTATGAAGTTTTGGTAAACCCTTGATTATTGGAACAACTGGGCTATCATTAACTAAAAACTCATAAAGACTAGATGATAACTGGCAACACATAAGTAGATCATATAAATCGTCTTTGATAGCATTAATAATTCCTGAGAGCTTTCTTTGATCTATCCTTAAATAAGTCGCATCATCATTTAACATGTCTAACATCAGTGTTTGATAATTCTCAGAATCAAAGAGAGCAATACCACCGCCCTTGTCTACTGGTCTCAATACAATAGAAGAATCATTAATCAGCTTGTTTAAAGACAGTCTAATATCTCTAGACATGTTGAAATACAAGCATTTTCTTTCACCGCTAAAGAAATATTGATATAAGTCTTGTTCGCACATTTTTATAAAAGATTCAACATGTGCTGGCAATGGAGGTGTATAAGAACTTTTCTTTTTGTGGAAATGCAAACCAGATACATTTTCAGTCTTATGTCTTGAAGCGTCTGTATAAAAATATAACTTTAAAGAAACTGCTCGCCCAAACAGGCATAAATCAATAAGAATGTCTGATAAAACACTGCCCTGTGAAGGGACGAATGATAGTCCTTTGTTTAACAAGTCTTGATCATTTTGAGAAAGTACATACCTTGACATGTTAAAGAACAATGGTTTACCAAAACTTCATAAAGGTACCTTTCCCCCTCCATTGCGTCCAATTGTGTCTAGTGAAAAGTGGGTCACAGAAAATATCTCTATATATTTAGAAGACACACTTAGACCTTTAGTTAATGAGGTCCCGAGTATCCTTAAAGACACTTATCAGCTATTATCAGCTTTAGATACATTAGAGACACCTCTTATAAAAGGTAAATATTTATTAGTGACCATGGACATTCAAAGCCTTTTTACTTCTATCCCTAATGATCAAGGGATACAAGCAATAAGAGAAGTACTCCAAGTCTTTCCTTCTGTAGATAGGAATCAGGAAATTTTAATATGTCATCTATTAGATTTAGTTTTAAATAACAATGTATTCTCATTTGAAGGCAACCTATACTTACAAGTATCTGGGGTAGCCATGGGCACCCCTTGTGTGAATACGTACGCAAACCTAGTCTTATATCACTGGGAAAGGGAATATGTTTTTACAAGTATTTATTTTAGCAAAGTTTTAGTTTATAAACGTTTTGTTGATGACATTTTAATTGTTTGGGATGGTTCCACAGAAGAATTTTATCTATTTAAAAATTATCTTGAAAGCACGACAAATTTTCTTAAATTTACAGCAGTAACTTCTTTTGACTCTGTATGTTTTTTAGATGTCTCTCTGGATATTAGAGATGGTACACTGACTTCAACATTGTATAGAAAATTATGTTGGAGAAACACAATTTTACGTTATGATAGCATGCACCCACGTCATGTTTTCAGTGGGATAGTTAAAAGTCAGTTTATTAGACTCTCTAAGATTTGTAAAGACAACATGGATTTATTAATAGAGGCTGACAAAATGGAAAAAATATTTTTAGATAGAGGCTATGATCAAGAGTTAGTAAAGAATATCAGAAGGCAATTTTTAGATAGAGCAGAAACACCTAGAACTGCAACTAGATACAAACACTCATTTTTTCCTCCTTATGCAAATGAAAATAAAAAAAAAGCACAAATCTGAGGGTGAGGTTTGTGACTACTTACACCAATGATAGTGTAAATATTAAGAAAATTATTGCCAATAACTGGAAAGTTTTATTAATAGATGACCGTACTTTGAATTTAGTAGGTAAGAACCCTCACTTTATCTATAGGAACAACAAGAATTTAAAAAGACTTTTATGTGACAAGGCAAATAATGGAAGACTTGATATAGTACATTTAAGGAATAATTTTGGTACGTTTCCTTGTAACCATTGCAATTATTGTAAGTACCTAACTAAAAAACAAGAATTCATACATCCAGATCTTTCCTATACATTTGTACCTAGATTCCAGGCTACCTGTGATACCACAGGCATAATATATTTGGCCACCTGTGAACAATGTTCAGTGTTCTACGAGGCCTGACAAAGAGGAAGTTGAAAATCGCATTTATAACCATCAATATGACATCAAAAATAAAAATGAGCTTAATGCTCTAGCAAAGCATATCCAACTTTTCCCTGGTCATACCTTTGTGTTTAGAGTATTACAAATAGTAGAACCAAACATTAGTGGTGGTGATTATATGAATTTATTAGAGTTGAAGGAACTGAAATGGATCCTTAGGTTAAAAGGTCACTATCCCCCTGGACTCAATGCTTATGTCTCATTAAGATCTTTTTTGAATACACGCAGATGAATAGTTGTATATTTATTTATCCATATTTACTTATTTATCTATACATATATTTCTATTTATTTAATTATTCATCTAATTGTTATATATATTTATCTATATTTATAACATGGAACCTGATTTTAACTGATTTTAGTATGGATTTACAGTATTACATTTTTCTTGCAGAAAAGCCCTATAATTAGAAAATGTTTTATAAATTCTATATATATATATATTATTTTGTTTCTATAAATAGCAATATAGCTTAAAAGTAAATAAGAAATTTTTTTATAGAATAGTTTGAATATTATGCAACAAATATTTAAGTTTTTTATCCAGGGACTTTAACCTATGAATTCTGTAGAATTTTGCACTGTTTAGTTTGTATATTAACTTGCATCAAGATTTCACAGGCATATTTTATATGAGTTTTTATATGCCTTAATTTGAAGCAGTGAGATTTCTTACATACTTTTTATTAATGCTTTTATTTTAATTTTTAAATTATAAAACATTTTTTAAAAAATTTTTTATAAATAGAAAAAGTTCTGCACTACCTATTGTGTTGCTCAGAGGATGCTTTTAGCATGCATAGTCATGTTGCTTGAAGCGTTTCCCTTTTAAGGGTTGATTGTTTTATTGTTAAATTAATTGAATAATTTGAATGTACCTTCACTATATATTCTCTGAAAGTTCATTCACTGTATACATGGTCAGAAGAAGCGTATCAGGAGATACGCGAAAGCGCTTAATAAGAGAAGTACTCCAAGTCTTTCCTTCTGTAGATAGGAATCAGGAAATTTTAATATGTCATCTATTAGATTTAGTTTTAAATAACAATGTATTCTCATTTGAAGGCAACCTATACTTACAAGTATCTGGGGTAGCCATGGGCACCTTGTGCTTAATGCACGCAAACCTAGTCTTATATCACTGGGAAAGGGAATATGTTTTTACAAGTATTTATTTTAGCAAAGTTTTAGTTTATAAACGTTTTGTAGATGACATTTTAATTGTTTGGGATGGTTCCACAGAAGAATTTTATCTATTTAAAAATTATCTTGAAAGCACGACAAATTTTCTTAAATTTACAGCAGTAACTTCTTTTGACTCTGTATGTTTTTTAGATGTCTCTCTAGATATTAGAGATGGTACACTGACTTCAACATTGTATAGAAAATTATGTTGGAGAAACACAATTTTACGTTATGATAGCATGCACCCACGTCATGTTTTCAGTGGGATAGTTAAAAGTCAGTTTATTAGACTCTCTAAGATTTGTAAAGACAACATGGATTTATTAATAGAGGCTGACAAAATGGAAAAAATATTTTTAGATAGAGGCTATGATCAAGAGTTAGTAAAGAATATCAGAAGGCAAGTTTTAGATAGAGCAGAAACACCTATAACTACAACTAGATACAAACACTCATTTTTTCCTCCTTATGCAAATGAAAATAAAAAAAGCACAAATCTGAGGGTGAGTTTTGTGACTACTTACACCAATGATAGTGTAAATATTAAGAAAATTATTGCCAATAACTGGAAAGTTTTATTAATAGATGACCGTACTTTGAATTTAGTAGGTAAGAACCCTCACTTTATCTATAGAAACAACAAGAATTTAATAAGACTTTTATGTGACAAGGCAAATAATGGAAGACTTGATATAGTACATTTAAGGAATAATTTTGGTACGTTTCCTTGTAACCATTGCAATTATTGTAAGTACCTAACTAAAAACAAGAATTCATACATCCAGATCTTTCCTATACATTTGTACCTAGATTCCAGGCTACCTGTGATACCACAGGCATAATATATTTGGCCACCTGTGAACAATGTTCAGTGTTCTACGTAGGCCTGACAAAGAGGAAGTTGAAAAATCGCATTTATAACCATCAATATGACATCAAAAATAAAAATGAGCTTAATGCTCTAGCAAAGCATATCCAACTTTTCCCTGGTCATACCTTTGTGTTTAGAGTATTACAAATAGTAGAACCGGACATTAGAGGTGGTGATTATATGAATTTATTAGAGTTGAAGGAACTGAAATGGATCCTTAGGTTAAAAGGTCACTATCCCCCTGGACTCAATGCTTATGTCTCATTAAGATCTTTTTTGAATACACGCAGATGAATAGTTGTATATTTATTTATCCATATTTACTTATTTATCTATACATATATTTCTATTTATTTAATTATTCATCTAATTGTTATATATATTTATCTATATTTATAACATGGAACCTGATTTTAACTGATTTTAGCATGGATTTACAGTATTACATTTTTCTTGCAGAAAAGCCCTATAATTAAAAAATGTTTTATAAATTCTATATATATATATATATATTATTTTGTTTCTATAAATAGCAATATAGCTTAAAAGTAAATAAGAAGATTTTTTTATAGAATAGTTTGAATATTATGCAACAAATATTTAAGTTTTTTATTCAGGGACTTTAACCTATGAATTATGTAGAATTTTGCACTGTTTAGTTTGTATATTAACGTGCATCAAGATTTCACAGACATATTTTATATGAGTTTTTATATGCCTTAATTTGAAGCAGTGAGATTTCTTACATACTTTTTATTAATGCTTTTATTTTAAATTTTAAATTATAAAAAATTTTTTTTAAAAATTTTTATAAATAGAAAAAGTTCTGCACTACCTATTGTGTTGCTCAGATGAAGCTTTTAGCATGCATAGTCATGTTGCTTGAAGCGTTTCCCTTTTAAGGGTTGATTGTTTTATTGTTAAATTAATTGAATAATTTGAATGTACCTTCACTATATATTCTCTGAAAGTTCATTCACTGTATACATGGTCTGAAGAAGCGTATCAGGAGATACGCAAAAGCGCTTACCTTTGTTAAAATAAAGTCTTTCTTCTTTTACTGATAACAGTCGTGGTGAGTTTAAGTTTTGCCTACCAGTACTTTGCATAGTTTTTAACTGAAGACTCTTCAGTAGCTGTGGTTCGTCTTTTTGTTCCTTCAGGTTTCAACAATGTTTATTATATTGTTTCCCCTTACATTTTTCAGGTATACCATAAATTCTAATGCCATTTCATCTCAGTTTATTTTCTAAATCATCAACTCTTTGTTTGAGCTAGCCATTTTGTTTTAAAAAAAATCAGTCTGAAACTCAGTTTGTCATTCTTTTTTCATGATCATTTAAATCTTCTTTTATATTGCTGATTTGTGTACTTTGCTGTTTCATTAGAATTTCTAAATGACTGTTCTTCTTTCTGGTCTCTTCTTTGAAACCTTTTTACTTTGGTATCCAGTTTGTCTGCATTAAGTAATTCATCCTGCTTAACAGATATTAGTTACTGGGTGTGTTTTTTTTAACACAAGAATCCTGAGTACCATTTCTTGAGTGACTTGTGAAGTCACTTCTCTCTTAACCAAATAGTTGAAATTCTGACAGGAAAATTACAGCTTTTGAAGAATTTGAAGCTATAAATCTTTTCTCTATTAGTGAATAAAATTAGCTAAAGAGTATCTCCAAATTTAAATTTTTTGAAAAAATTTTTATCAGAGTAACGTTTTCAGTCGCTAAGCTTTAACCATTTGCTGGTCTGGATTAACCATCTTGCTATGTCCCCTTTTTCATAAAAAATGTAATTTTATTTTTATCGTATACACAAATGGAACTGTGCACTCAGAGGTGTCCAGAAACAAAAAAAGAATTTACTTTACTCTGTTTTCTTGTCTGTTTTTAAAACAGCCCAGCATTATGTCTACTCCTTATTGTGAGTAAAGCAATCCCACCTTATTACATGTCTGAACATCAAAAAAAAAAAAAAAACAGCTAACTGGATTGGGGTATGAAACAAGTTAGATCCCTTTCTATTAGTTAAAGCTGCCTCAGGTGACAGAGACAGCCTGAAACTGAAAGCATGGAATTAAATTGTGTGTAAGTGTAGAGGCAGAGCATGATTTTTTATTTTTCAGCATTTTGCTGTTGTTTTTGTTTTTCTTACCAGTATGCTGCCTGCCAGTGCCTGCATATAGAAAGGTGAATACATAAAGTGTATATGTGTGTGTGTGTGTGTGTGTGTGTGTGTGTGTGTGTGTGTGTGTGTGTGTGTGTGTGTGTGTGTGTGTGTGTGTATATATATATATATATATATATATATATATATATATATATATATATATATACTAACTTTATTGTTTCAATATAATTTTATAGTTTAGTAAAGTTTTCTTTCTTTCAATTCAGACCTGAAGTCACTATGTCTAACTTTGATACTGCAGGAGTTCTGCCACAAGGCCCTACACCTACAAGTTTACTGAGAAATTTGTCATTCTTTAATTTATGCAAATATATCATGAAGGACCTTGCTGTGTCTTGACTTTAATCAGTTAAATGCTTGCCTGCTGTGTGATTGAAAGTCTTTGTGAAATAGTCTGTGTTAATTTGGCCACTGTCCCCATTTGCTTAACCAGGAGACTATACTGAATATGCTAGTTATTTAGTCTTAGGAATTGACAAACAACCTGTTTTACTTAGATCTCTTTGGAAATTGCTTTGTTCTGGCTATAAACTGATTGCTACTCGGCTATAATTTGACCTGATGGTGGGAAGCCTGCTACGGTCAGTCTCGCTATGCTCAGCTTTGCATTAATTACCTACTGTGCCACCAATTCCCACCCATTATAATATTATACTTCCTATATGCAGTTATCACTTGTGATTATTTTTCCAAAATGCTTCCTTAATGGCCTTAGTAATTCTATACATACACTTATGTTTCATTTCCTACTTCCCTATCTCCATTTAATTTTAGCATTATTCCCAACTATATTTGGCCCTCCCACACTGTTTTGCACTATATCCATTCATAATCACAACCCTCCCTATTAGACCCTATCTATTCCACATTGTACCTTTTACTTTTCCCAAATAAGCCCTCATTTGCTCTTATTTTGACTACATCATTACACTATAGCCTTTAACACCCCTTTGTTCCTTACATTCCAGAGAAGATACCAGGACAACCTAACTCTCTTCTTTTACAGAAAAAAGACTTTTCTCCTTAGCCATCATTTTCCAGCTTTGAAAATGCACTATCATTGAATATACTACTGTGCAGGAAATTCTTCTTTACTTTTGCATTGCTACATCCCAATCCCTGACATCTATGAAGTGCATATTCCTGAACTCAACTGGGCTACTCTTCAGCTTATCCTCTATTCTTGTCCTCCGACTGTGCCATCTTTCATCCTACTGTGACTCAGTAATGTCTGTGAACATCTCTCCACTTCTGTCTAAACCAACTATCCATACTTCAAAGGTACACTCTGCACACATTGCACCAAGCCTATTTAATATTGCCCCTCACCTTTATTTTAAATATAGACCAATTAACTGCACTTTACCTTAAAGCAAAACAAAATTAAGTGCAAGAGTCCTCTATAAAAAACAAGTATTCAAAATTACCCAATATACAAAAACCCTTCTTGGAGGAGATATACACCTTAATCCTGGCCCCACCTGTCACAATGAGCACAAAGATAATTTTCTCCCACACACTTCTGGAACCCAACAGCAGCCAGTCTGAAACCCTGATGATGTAATTTTACTGCAAAAATATTAAAAGTATAAGAAATAAAACTGCTGAACTACATGCCTGGATTATGCAACATAAACCTGATGTTCTCGCTGTAACTGAAACTTGGCTTAAACCTGGCAGAAATGACTCTGAAGTTGTACTAAAAAGCTATAATATCATCCATAATGACCGAATAAAGAGGAAGGATGGTGGTATTGCTTTAATATTTCCCAACACCTAGTACATTTCCCCTTACAGCAAACAAATAGCAAAATTCTTTTCAGCAGAGCTTCTTATTGCTTTCCTCAAAATAAATATTTATAAACAAATATGTATTATTGTCCTTTACATCTCACCAGTGACAATAAAGCTATATTGGACGATACCTTCTATTGGTTTCCATAACATTTTCACAAGAAAAAATACTACTAGATGATGTGAATGTCAGTTGGCTGTACATAAAGTTTAACTTTCCTACATCTGGCATGAAATGATATGGTTTCACACAACTAATAGCCCCACACATTGTAACAAGACATCATATACTCTATTAAACTGGATCCTAGTATCAGACCCTAGAAAATATTCCACCACAGGTACAATGTCATACTCTATCAGTGATCATTTCTCAACCTATATGACCAGACATCTCACATATCCAAGTTAAACAGCATATTTATAAAACAACATGCAATGTTTCTAAGTTTAACCCAGAAATGTTCATTACTACACTATCATCAATTAACTGGAACTTCCTAAAAATCCTCCTCTTAGGTGATGTTGTAATTGAATTCAATACAACTTTTTTAAATATTCTATATAGCTCTGCACCTCCTAGAAGGAAGAGACTGAAAGCAAATAATGCAATTTGGCTATCCAAAAAGAGTGGAATGCTAATTCAGGATAGAGAAAATCATGGAAACAATGGGAAAAATATAAAACACCTCAGTATCTTGAAAACTTCAGAATGCTTCACAATTGTACTAAAAAGCAAATAAATGAAGACAAAAACTATACTATAACTTTCAGAATAATACTAAACACAACCCTAAAAATGTTGTACATGCATTAAAGAAATCACATCCTGATTAAAAATTCAACCTAAACCCCTCTCCCAGTAGCACTCCAGTCATAACTGCAATACAGTTCAACTCTTATTTTATACATTGCATAGCATTGCTAACCAAGGATTCCTCAACATTTGAACCCAAACCCTGCTTAACAGCTACTTATCACCACATCCACTTTCACCTTCAAACCCGTGCCCACATTGTCTTAAAAGCTACTCTTAACAGTACAGATACACAGCATCCATGGGACCGGATGGTGTCCCCGGCTGTGTGCTTCATGAACTCAACGAGGAATTAAACCCACAGTTAGGACAGCTGTTTAATCTTAGCCTCACCTCAGGATCGCAAGGAGTGGCGCACGGCGACTGTGGTCCCACTTCATAAGGGCGGTGCCTCCACAGACCCTGGAAATTACCGCCCCATTAGCTTGACAAGCCTTATCTGCAAAGCCATGGAGAGGATCATAATGGAACTCATAAATAAAGACATAGGGAACTTGCAGACTTTGGATCCAACCCAGTTTGGCTTTGTCAAAGGCAGATCCTGCCTCTTAAACTTGGTGACTTTTTCGAGACAGTCACCAAGGCCATTGATGATGGAAAGGCAGTCCATACAGCCTACCTCGACCTGGCAAAGGCCTTCGACACAATACCCCACTCAGGTATCATCGAAAAACTCATCAGCTTGAATGTAAACCCATACATCACAAGATGGGTTGCAAACTGGCTAAGCGACAGAACCCACAGGGTCAGAGTTGCTGGAGCCATGTCAGACTCAAAGCCTGTCACAAGTGGTGTCCCACAGGGCTCAGTCCTGGGTCCACTCTTGTTCGGCATCTACTTTTCTGAAGTACAAGCAAACACAGGAGGGTTATGGCTGACAAAGTTTGCAGATGACTGCAAACTGGGCACCATAGTCGAAAACACATCTGACACAGATATCCTCCAGAAGGGCCTCACAGAAACGGATAACTGGTGCCAGAGCCATGGCCTGAAGTTAAACGACAAAAATGCATAGTCATACCCTTCGGGAAAAACAAGGTTACCCTAGCTACCATATAGGTGACAATCCACTGAGCACAGAAAAGTCATCAGGGATCTGGGGACCCAAGTTGACAGTAGTCTTCGTTGACACTCATGTTGCTAAAGTAGTTAGGAAAACCTTCTATATCGCCACCTGATCATGAAGGGATTCACATCTAGATCAAGGAGGTCATCGTCCCCTGTACTCATCACTCATTAGACCTATGATTGAGTACAATGCCCGTTCGAATGTATCTGACCAGACACCTGATGCAGCTTGAAAGGCCCCAAAAGTTCCTCACCAAAAGGATAAAGGGTCTCAAAATATGTCTTATGCTGCCCGACTGAAAGAACTCCAGCTTTATTCAGTCTCATACCGCTTGCTCAGAGGTGACCTGTGCCTGACATATAAGGCCATGTCAAACCCAGATTTGATGAATATGCTTCACCTCAAAAATCTAGATCCCTCAGAACCACAAGGCGGAGACTTAAACCTTGACACGGTTATAAATAGAACGTGCTGGAGGGACAGATTCATCACCCAGAGACTCCTATGCTGTGGAACAAAATCCCGGTACATGTGAGGCAGAGCACCTCTGGCCTTGTTCAAGAGGAATCTTGACCAATGGATGGGAGATCGCAGATATACCCCAGGGATTACTTCAGTGTCACTGCTTGACAGAGGCACAGAAAAATGATAGGCATAGTTTTTATTCAAACTAAAGGGGTGGCGAAAGCCACATAACTATGGGCTAGGCTTATAAATGCCCTTGGGCAGATAGCCTAGTATGAACCTATGAACCTATGAACCTATAAACTTAAACCATGCTGTTCTTCAGCTGATGTCTTTCTAAGTGAGTACTGCAAAATAGCAGCCAATAGCTTCACTTATCCTGACTCTGTCCTTATAAATCAGTCAATCCAGGAATTTTACATTCCCTCTCACTGAAAAAAGTCACGCATCATCGCTCCTCACAAATGAGGAAATTCAACAGACATTAATAATTTTAGAACAATAGCAAACTTATCTCCCCCACTAAATACTTGAAAAATGTATTCAAAATGTATTTATTTTATTTTATTTAATTATTTAACTTTTCACAATTACTGTGATTTTTTTTCTGTGTGGAATATGAATCTACTCCTGTGTCTCTGTGTGTAGTATGAATGTTCTCTCTATCTCTGTGTGGATGTTACCAAGTGTCTTGGTATCTTTTCTCAGACAACCAGCTATATAATATAGTCCTCTGGCCATTTGTGCTTTCACTTCCATCTCAACTTAACACTAGAGGGGTACACAAAAGCTAATTATCCCTTTTTTTGGAGGAGTAGGAAGGCAGGCAGTAGTCCCAGACAGGATTTATATATCCTTGTATTTGCCTTACAGTTTATAAACTATTTATTGGTTAGCTTTGAACATTAAGCTTTAGGTACAGCTTATTTTTCCTTAAATGAAAACATTAGGCTGAATGTCTTTAATTTGTTGTAAATGTTTTCCCGTCATACAAATGACCGTCAAGGAACCCAGATACCATTCCCCATTTGCCATGTCCACTGAACCCTTCTGCCCTCCCTGAGCTTGCTTGAATAAAAGTTAGCACTGATAAGATCATGACATTCAAGCTCCCCATCAGGCTGTAAGTTGGAAAGCTTTATTTAACATTATTTTATAACCTATGATTGTCCCTCAGTATGTCCGAGTGCTTTTCTCCTCTTTGGACCATGCTTCACTGCATGGTGCCTATGCAAATGCCACCCCACCTGAAATGAGCATCCCTCCATGACACTGCCTTAGATGCTTGAGCTGCTAATTGAACCCAAGTTTTCAATGCCATAGAGAGAGTTGTGTCCCTCTTTGCCATGGCACAGGCTCTTTTTCATGAACTTTTGTTCAGGATATCATTAAATCAAAAGGCTGTAAAAAGAAGAAGAAAAAAAGAATTTAAACCCTACAAATTCTGGGGACCAGAGGCACATTAATTCAGTTACATCCTACAGATTGATTACAATAGAGTCTTGGCTAGTTATAATTTGTCTTGGTTTAACAAAGTGTGAAAATGCAAGAACATTTATTTGGATGGTGTGGGGCCAGGACAAAGGTAAAATATGGGAAATACAGAAATATCAGAAAAAACAGCTCATTGAACTGCTGTATGAAGCAGTGAAGAGATTTTCCTATTGGCTCAGATGTTCTCAGGTGAATCCTTTGTCTAGGGCTCTATTTTACCTGAGGTTGGCCTTGTTAACAGCAAGTCAGGCATCTGATGTGTATATCATTACTAAAGTGGCAATAATGAGTAGCTACATACTGAGGCAGTCTTTGAATGAAAGTGAAAAAATACGTCATTTGATTGCAGGTAATTATCATTGACATATTTTAATAGATCCCCACCACATTGAAGATAGCCCAACCCATCCAGTTGCTTCTTCAGTCACCCTTTGCTTTGAAGCCTCCAGCTGCCACTGCTGCCTTCTGTCCAGGACACCAGAGCATAAAAAAATCAATATGAGATATCATAAGTTTATCAGAAAATTTACCTCATTGTGCTTTATCATCTACTATGTAGACAATTGTAAAATGATCTATTTCCAAACCTGAAGAATAAATCAAGCAAAAGAAATATTAGAATGAAGGGCAAATCTGTATATGGAAACATGAAGGTAATGCAGTCTGTTCAGTGGAAAGCCAGACCCACTGGAACAACATTGTTATCACAAAATGGATTTTAGAGCTAAAACGTTAAGTAATAAAGGTAGATCAAATAATACTGAACAGCAAGCACATTCCTGAAGTAGCTCATGACAAAAAAATCAACAGATTCTCATTGCTATGATCACAAATATTTTTAATTACTTTTATGAACAATTATTTTCAAATTTTTAGCCTTTGCTTCATTATAGACTGACATTTTCCACATGGACTTTATCCTACCTCTAGTTTAGCATGTTTTATCAATAAGTCTTAACCAACCTGCTATAATAGTTCAAATAATTGGAGATACTGCAGATATCAAAGGTGAGCGGGACCTTGTCAAACTGGATTTACTAATTTATGAATACTTTCAGAAATAATTGTATTGATTTATTTTTGTTTACTGATTTGTTAACATTCTAAATGCATTGTCTTGTCTTGAACAATTCTGAACAATAACCTGGGATACAAGATCAAACATTCATGTTCAAATTATATGGGCAATTTTTACATTAACCAGTGATAAAACACGCTTTGGAAATGGGACTGCTTAGAGAAGTCCTACACAGATATGGGAATAGCATGCATATTCTACACAGACAGCGACATGAGGTCACTACCCAATCAAAGACCATATGTCTGTGATGATAACCAATGAGCTTCCCAATCAAATCCCATGGATTCATTACTCAATTTCTACTAGTCAATCTCTATTAAGATTCTTTAGCTGATAACATGCCTGGCAACATTATTTTCTTCTCTAAACTTAAGAAACACCTATCCAAAGTGACTTTCTATAGACCAATCACATTTCTCCCTCTAGAAGTAAAACAAGCAGAAGTCCTGATATCCGGATCCATAAGCTTTCTTCTGCAACATATGTAAAATTCCTAAATGAGTTTTTTTAAAGAGACAGAATCCTAATAGTACCTGGACTTAATTAAATATCTTTCAGAACTCACTAGTACTGACCTCCATGGAGGAGAGTAATGACATAGGTTGTATTCATCTTGTGATCCTATCCCTCTTCCTCCTTAACAAACAAAGATAATGCAATAGGAAAATTTATTGGCAACTGTCATGATTACTAAACTATCCTTCTCTTGGGGTAAGTTTATATTTCTGTGTTTTTATGACTCAAAGATGTTCCAGTTTAGCCACCAGTAATACTGCTTCTCTACCAACAAACTCTGAAGTAATGTAAAGCCATAGAAAAGAAGATAAAGGAGAAGCTATTATATACACCTTGATATGCTACAAGATTTAGGGGGTATCTTTTTTTGGGTGGAAATGCCAATTTAAGTGTTTCTGCACTCATACTCACCCTACAAGGCAATTCCCAGCCTCATAACCTTGTTGTTGGAGATGTTTGAATGAACATTCACAGACTATATACACATTTTTAGAGTTATCTAGCTCTTTAAGTTTTTGAATGTGATTTACTAATAAAATATCAAATATGGGAAGGAAAGATTAACCTTGTGCCTTTTGTTTTTGTTTTCTTTGTTTATTTTGGGTGTGATTTCTCCAGACAACGTTAAAATGATCAGCGTGTAGTACTTTATTACTGATTTTGGCTAAACTGGAAATTACCCACAAACAGAAGAAAAAAATTACTTTACAAGATGTGGCATAATTTTAAGAAAGTTTAGGAATTAGAACAAGCTAGTGTGTACCCTGGCTCAATGACTCTTTCATTAAACCTATATCTAATATCCTGAGTTATTAGGATTTTTTCCTTTTCTTTACAGCTGTAAATTAAATTGTTACACAGATTCTTCAGGAATATATCTCTATCTTGATATTTATCTAATAGAGTTTTTGACAAGCTTGTTTGGTGCTTTTGTCAGATTTATACAGAATGTCTTGCATGGCCTGAGAAATTTTACATAGCATTGTGATATATTTATAGGGCTCATCTACTATTCATGAATAATATTCTTTCTTTATTCTATGTTATTGATAACATAATGTGTTTTTCTTCTCAATATCCCATGGGTATCATCAAATAAAGTTACATTTTGAAAAATATAAATGATTTGCACTCCTACCAACCTAAAGTGCAATTTGTTAGAGTTCTACAAGCTTTCATTTAATTTAAATTGACATTCTTTTACACTACACTTTAAAATTTGGTAACTGTTCATCATTTCAATACAAGACCCAAATGCTATGCTTTACTCCCATGATCTATGGGTTCAGTAACAACAATAGATTCATTCTCATAATATTTGAAGACAGTACTCGACAAGGTTCATATATCTTTCTATGCTTTAGCTATGCTTTTTTATATTCATCATAGTAACAAGTTTTAACATTTTCTAAAATTCATATATTCACTGTCACTCAGTTTTCTGATGCCTATGCTATCTGTAACCAGTATATTTTACCATAGGTAATACTCTACTTAAACAAGTTTATTATTTTATCCAAGTCTATACCAATATATTGATATTTTCAAATCCTTATTGTGTGTATTTATTTAGTTTTTCATTCTGCAGCATGAAAAGTGGGGCCATCTACTTCCACTGACTAACAAACCCTACATATACTGAGGCATCTCTTCTTTTCACCCAGTTAATTGCACTAATCAGTTCAAATGTTGTGATTCTGCTCCTATTGGTTACATGAAAGTGTGTACTTTCAAAACATCTTCAATTTTTTTCATTTCTTACCAACAGGAATGTATAGGGATGAAAATGTAGAATGCTAAAATGTGACATTCCTACACATTCAATACTGAAATTATTTTGAACAAGTACAATACCTTACATTTTGAATTCTACACTTTACTAAAAAAAGTATTCCTCCATGGTGGATTACAGTTTTCTTTATAACTCTTATTGCATTCATTTGTTCAAAGTCTATAAGATTAACTCTACAATAAATACAAAGATACAATTAAATGGCATTACTCAAACATATAATAATAATAATAGTAATAATAATAATAATAATGAAACATTTTGGAAAATAACAGAAGTTATGGATGCAGCCAAGTTAGCAGCAAAGATAATAACCCTATGACAGCAAAGAAAATAGTTCAGTAGGGACCAGTTTTTCTTACAGGAGAAACTATTACATCACTATAAGAAATGGTTGAGGTTTTTAATGACTGTTTTGTTAATCTAGAGGGAACTAGAGCAACTATTGGAAACTCATTAAGTATAGTAAAAACAAGTCAACTGTGCTTGATTATTCCATAGGAACATGACTTAAAACAATTAATATGGTGAAAGCAACACATTATAGGGGTCTTGATCAGATACTAGGCAGTCTTCTTAAACTAATATCACAAGATTTTGTACACCCACTTAATAGCATGATTAATGATATGCTTAGGCCAAGTTATACTAAATGACTGGGTCAGAGCCCATGTTGCACATATATTTAAAGGGAGGAAACAACCAGGAGATCTCCAACGACAAGCGTATTAGTATTATATCAGTCTTATAGTAGTGAATGATGTACTCTTGAAAGCTGTTTTAAAGGGTAAATGCAGGCATTCAACCTATACCTGCAGGAACTATACTTCTGATGAAAACCAAGAGAATGTTGAGGAAACTCAAGGCTATATTTGTAGGATTTAATATTTCATCATGTCCTATTTGAATGGAGCATGACTATTCAAGTCTGATTCAGTGGATTTGAAAGGCTGTTATAGTTTATTTTGGGTATAAGCCCCTCAAACTCCATACATCCCCTAACTAAGAATAACCAAATCTAAAATTACACATCATTTATTGGTACAAGTACATTCTTTATAATACGCAGACCCAGGATCAATTAACCAGTTTTCCCTGGAACAAAACTCAGCCTAAACAATTCAATCAATATTTGCATATTTGATACAATTCACAGTTTAAGAACACAGCTAAGGATTACCAATATTAAAATAATGAATTGTATTGAAAGATCAAGGCCTGTTATTTTATGTACCCTTTTTCTGAAATCTTTCTGTATCATGGAAGGCACTGGTGAAAGGAAGGCCAGTAGTATGTAATGGTTGAAGGTTGATTATATGGCAGTTATTAAAAATAAAATGGGAAAAGAAAGCAGAAAGAAGAGGAGTAGTAGGTTAGTCTGCAATCTACATGATAACAGAAGATGATTACATAGTAACGAAAATGACAGACGTTAGTGGCAGCTGTGTGAATCAGTTACTGACAACTACACAAAAATGGAGGTGATATGAAGTGATAAAGCAATAGGCCCCTGGGAATGTGTGACTCTGCTGGTAAACACCTAAATGATAGAAGATGATGTTTCTGATGTTTGATGTGTGCGTATGTGTGTGTGCGAGATCTACCTTCAGTTCATCGAGTGACACGAATATCAACATCCTGAAGGTCAACCACTCTGTGTCAAAAACACAAATGTCTACTTCCTAGTACACATGTACTGAGGTTGCTTCTCAGTGTATGCTATTTCAAAAGGAAACATAAACAACATATCCAATGTGCTCCCCACTCCCCACTAATTAAATATGCTTACTCCAAGATCGCACAATCTCTGGGAAAAGGGAATATTCCCCTAAATGAGGATTGTCATTCTCCCATACCTGCTAACAGTCTGTACAGTCAGCCAAATATGGTCAATTAAATGCATGTCAAGCAAACTCCATGTTGACCAAATCAACAGTTTTAAATATATATATATATTTATATATAGATAGCAAAAACTCTCTAACAGAAAAACACTTGATTAATGCCTAACACACCCAGGTAAATGCAGATAAAATCCAACAGGGAGGTGTGTGCCAAAACAACGGCAATACAAAAACTGCTTGAATAAGAAGTCCTTTTATTTGAAAAAATACTGAATAAAACACAGGAAAAACATAAGCAGTTTGACAGTGTATCCCACTGCTTATGTATGTACTTTTAAGGAAGGATGATCTAGCTTAACTTGATTAACTGATTGACTACAACAGGAGTATTTAAATTGTATTGCTAGGCCTTTTTGTAAATACGTCTGAGGAAGCAGTGGGATACACTGTGAAAGCGCTTATGTTTTTCTTGTGTTTTATTCAGTATTTTTTAGAATAAAAGGACTTCTTATTCAAGCAGTTTTTTTAGTGCCGTTGTTTTGCCACACACCTGTCTGTTGGATTATATATGTATATATATATATATATATATATATATATATATATATATATATATATATATATATATATATATATATATATATATATATATATATATATATATATATATAATAGATATAGCTATAGATTATATAGGTTTACACTGAAAACCTGGAAACTGAATCGGTCAACCAGCAAAAAAGTAGAATTAAAGTACCATTGACTTACTTTTCGGCAATTTGGATTAAGCATTTCGGGTCGACATTCTAAACAGTTGACTGAAGCAGATTCAATATGCCAATAGTAAACTTCTTTTTTTTTTAAACAGTTTTATTGAAAACAATATAATGAACAGATCTTTTGAAAGGAATTGAATAAGTCAAATTTTTAAAATACAATATCTAAAAAAGAAAAAAAATAATACAATAACTATAAGAGCACAGTAAACTATGTACAATGATGTTCACTATATATCTTATAACAGGATCAATTAATTTTAATTTGGCAGAAGAAAATGAAAAGATAGAATAAAATATTTAAAGAAAAAGAAAAGATTACTGCATTAATCATTTATCCAGTTCGTTAACCAATAATTCATGTACATTTTCCCATTTGTAATATAATTTTGTATTCCTTGTAGATTTAGATTTGATAGTTAACATTTCTAACTTAGATATTTCTAAGAGAAGAGCTTTAAACTCTTTAAATGAGGGAACTGATGAGGAATTCCAGTTTTTTGTAATTACTTTCCTGGCAATGGAAAGTATAGACCAGGGTAAAGAATATTTGTTTTTGTTTATACAGTCTGGGACAGGTGTATTGAATAATACAAATGACTTTGTAAGCATAACATTGTCTATAAAAATTGCCTGTAAAAAGTGTTAACTTCCTCCCAATATTTCTTTAATAATACACAGTCATAAAATATATGATTCCAGTCAGCATTTGTTACTGCGTTAAATCTCCAGCAAACAACATCTTGTTATCTTACTCATTTTCTGAGGTGTGATGAAAGATTTATGTAAAAATCTCCATGTGAAGATTCTCCATTTAATGGAGGAAGTGGTTTTGCTGGCAGACTGAAGGAAATTAACTTTATCTTTTTGCGAGGGAATAAAACTATTGATTGCTGCAAATGAATTCCAATAGTTATCTGAATATACATCTAGATCTTGTTTAATTGCTTTATAAACATACAATATACTATTTTAACTGGTAAAGTATTATAAATGTATAAGATCAAATATTGGATAAGTTTGGGTATTGAATTTTAAGCATTTGAAGGGATTAAAATTAGCTTATCTAGAATATATTTTCTAAACTTTTGCAAATCTGACCAAAGTAGAGAGTTAGGTTATATTCATCTATAAGAGCATTAATAGATTTTCCTCATTTTTATTTAACATTTGATGCCAAAACAACAATTGTTTTTGTTTACATAACAGTTTAGAATGATCTGCAGATAGAATTATACCTTACATATAGGCAATAGGGAAGATGAGGAACAGACAATTTTCAAAGATTCTAATCCTAAATATAAAGTTTTTTAAAGGCCCTTTGAATTAAAGTTATATAAGTAGATTTAAGCATTTGAATGGAATAATTGGAAAAATACTCTCTCATATTCCATATAAATGGATTATTTATTAACTGTGGTAGATGTTTGTTATTTTCATTTTTGATATTTTGGGATACATTTAACATAATCTCCTTTCATTTTGCATAATACTCTCAATCTATTAGATAAACAATTGTATTAATAATTGACAAAATTTAATAAAATTCTAGATTTGGTAAAGATATACCTCCATTTTCCCAGCTATACATATGATAGGACAATGCAATTCTAGGCTTTATCGGATGCCATAAAAAATTAATCAGTGTGTTAAACTTTTTAATAAAAGAGCCTGTAGGGGGGATAGAAATATATTGGATTATGTATAATATTTTTGGAAGCAAGATCATCTTTATAATGGAAAGTTTTTCATCCATTTTAAATAAAATCATGTTCCACTTACAAATTATAATGGTAGTTACACTTTTACTATAATTTAGGTGTAAGATGTCTTTAATATTGGTTGATATAATTATACCTAAATATGTTATTTGTTGGGACTCAGGTATATGTATATTTTTTTATATTGGTCTTGTATATTATAACTTTTGGAACCAATTAGAAGAATCTGTATTTTAGAATTATTAAAATTAAGACCAGAACTTCTTTGAAATATATCCATATTTTATAAACAATTCTTGTAAGGTAGGGTTAGTACCACCAAGAGTGATTAATACATCATCAGCAAACATTTGGAAGTTTGATTATTCATTACAATTTAACCTATATCCTTGTATATTATTGTTATATCTTATTAGGTTAGCCCAGGGTTCCATAATTAATGCAAATAAAAGTGGAGATAGAAGGCAACCTTGCCTCATTCCTTTTACAATGGGTATGTTCTGTAATGTACTTGTACCTATTTTTATGTAGGCTTAACTTTCATTATATAATTGAGTTATGAGGTTAATAAAGCTATTAGAAAAGTTTAAGTCCTTCAGTAAGATAAAAAGTTAATTCCAATTAACTGAGTCGAAGGCACAGTTAATATCTAAACTAAAAAGAGTCATATTATTCTTTAAAGCTTTTACAGATTCAATTAAAGTTATTGTTATTATGATGTCATCATAAGAAGTTCTATTAATTAAAAAGCCTGTTTGATCCATAACTACCACGGATGGTAAAAAAAAGTAAATCTATCAGCATAAATAGGCATGAACATTTTATAGTATGTATTTAATAATGAAATGGGTCTATATGAAGCACATTTTACAGGATCTTTGTTAGACTTTAGTATGGGGGAAATAAATGTGTATTTCCAAGAGGGAGGTATAATGTTATTTTGAGCTATATCGAATACTGTATGTAGTAGAGTTATCGCTTTAGCAGGCAAAACCTTATAGATTTCAGAAATGATACCATTGTTACCACAAGCTTTATTTTGCTTAAGTTTGGTGATTTGATCTTTTACTTCTTTAAAAGATATGTGTTTATCTATTAATTTTATTTGTGCTTCAGATAGTCTGTTCTTTATATTATTATGTATAAAAGATGGAATATCTTTTGTACTATTAATGTTATCATTGGGTTGGTTTAATTTAAAAAAAAAATTCTCTAAACTCAATATATTTGGTAAATCAGATACCATTTTTTTGTTGGAGAATAGATTTCTTTAATATGGTGAAATTTATTTAATCTTTTAGTTTTGTTAACGAGAATATTCATGGAGCTACGATTTACAGAAAAAGTTATGTTTATATTTTTCAAGATTTATCATAACTTTATAGTTTAAAATGTCCATGTATTTATTGTTTAAGGTATTTATTTCATCCATTGTCTTTCTTATCTGGATTCTTTGAAGCATCAAGCCTTAAAGTATCTAACTTTGTTTGTATATCTTGAAGGTCTTTATCCCATGAAATTCTTTCCTTTTTATACCAATCAATAATCTTACCATATAGGTAGGCTTTTAGAGCATCCCAAATGTATATTTCTGAAGTTTCCTGTGTACTATTTAGTTCAATAAAATGTTGTACTTCTGTAGTGAAGAAATCAATAAAATCTTAGAGTTTAATTATAAAGGCTGGTATCCTTTTAATTTGAACATCAAATGTGGAGTTTAGTATAAAATCAAATGTTATGGAATTATGATCCAAAAGTGGACAATAAATCACTTTTGAGTTATTAATATCTTTCATCATGTATGAATCTGAAAATTAATTCAATAATTTAGCTATAATTGGAATTTTCCTTTTACCACTGGTGCTAGAGTCTTTTATGTCAGAAATACAGTTAAAATCCCCAGCAAGAATAATACTACCCTTAGAAAACTGAACTATATGTTATATATATTGTTTCACTGTTGTAGGTCCAATACATATTTAGTAATGTCACAATTTTCTTATTAAATTCTATAATAACTGAAGATAACATCCCCTTGTTATATTTGTAGGTGTCAATTATTTTAGGCATAGGTTATGTATTTTTCCATAGTATGGCCAACCCCCTTTTGTGGTGTATGTTCTGAGCTAATCAAAAGTTTGTAAGATTTTGATTCCAATTTTGTGACATCTTCAGTTAGTAAATGAGTTTCCTGGAGAAATATTAACTGAGTATTATGCAATTTAAGATATTTGTTCAAAGATCTTCTCTTATTAGGATTATTTAATCCATTGATGTTTAATGATATACACTTTAATGATGTCATGAAACGTTAATGTTCTGAATATCTGTTGTTGAATAACACTCCTTTTTTCCCATTTTTTATAAGTGAATAGAAATTGAGTATTAGGAATACAATTATAATTTACACATAATACATGAAAAACATTTATCTAATGAAATGTGTTTACAGCAAATTCAATTCTGTAAGATTTGGTGAACATCATAATAACTATTAATAGAAACGTATAACATTCATTAATAACATAGACTCTTTCAAAACTCCCCCTGGAGTTAAAAACTCCTAATTTGAGTGGCATCTGTCTCCCAAATTGACCACCAGGCTAGCAACAACATTCATCTCTTCCTTGTCTAAATATATATGTTGTTGCATAATTTCACAAACATCCATTAAAATTGCATGTACCAATTCAAGAAACAAATTAAAGTAAATCAAATGTAAGTTTCATTTTAACTTTTGTCATATAAATTCAACATATCATAATTACCAGACATGTATTATATAATAATGCAAAAATCATAACTAATTTATATGTAGTGGACTGTTATAATAATCAATAAGTAGACTAATCCCCTGTTTCTTTATGTATTGTGCCAATACCTAACAACATTATTTCTCCATCTCCGTGTATCTTTAAGACCTTTAGTAATCTGAAAAAGCTTCTAGATTTGTCAGAATATATCAAAATACTAGTTTATATGGTAAACATCTGCATCTGATACTATACTGTATGTAGCAAGCTATAGACATATAGAATATATTATGGTTCAGTCATTATTAATTTATTTTCTACCTGTAATATAATTATTTTTATTTCTGATTTTTGTGTCTTGTAAATGAATATTAACTTCTGCTTAGGTGTCATAAAATGCTTTGTATATATTCATTTCCTTTTTTTTTTCCTTTCTTCTTTCATAAATATGTTAATGGTGTTAGTATATTTATTTATTTATTTTTCATTTGTTTACCGGGATAGTCCAACTGGATACATGTCCATTTTCAGTGGAGGCCCGGGGAGAAAAGCTCCACATAGACAAACTTACATATATTACACAGAAGTTAGCAAACAATTATAAAAACAAAGTGATTGTATACAATGGCTTAGTAATGTTCTCTAGTAGGGACTCACAATTCTCATGGACAGACACAATTAAAAGTAAGATACATCAGATTGGAAGCAGAGCTTGGTGATGTAGTTACAAGTTATGATAATTACAGAATATGCTTTCAGTTTATAACTTAATCCGGTTTGGTACATGGGCATAGCCAATTCACTTTGAGATACTGTTTGAGGTTTTTTTTTTTAAGAGACTTTTAGAGGACTGTAGGGTTATACAGTTTGGCAACAAATTCCTGGTTTTGCCAATGAAGTTAGCAAACAGGGATTCACCAGCAGAGTTATTAGCTTTGTGGGTTTGGACCAGTAGTTTATCGGCTGACCATAGGGATGTCAAGTTGCTATATGGCTTAATAATATTTTTTAGTGATGGGGTATCCTTAGGGTGGTACACAATTTTATGCACTATTAAGAGTTGATTGAATTGAATTAAGCTGGGCAGTTCTAGCCACTCTAGTTGTTTAAGGTTTGGCAGTGGTGTAGGTGGAGCCAGTGGCAAACCTGGCAATATGATTGTAGCTATGGGACAGCTTACCTAGTTTGGATTTGTTGAGGTTTGAGAGTATAGGCGCGGCATATAAAAGAGTAGAGAGTTTTTGTGATCAGGCTATTACAATCCTAGCCAGTGGGGTTAAACATGTCTTGTTTCTATACAGTGATCCAAGCTTCTTATTGATGGTCTGTATGATTTTTGACCTGTAGGTCAAATTTGAGATTATTGTCTATGATAACCCCTAGCAGTTTGGTGTGATGATATGTGGAAATAGTGGTACAATTGTTAGCTGTGACAGAGAATGAAAGTGTGGTAGATTTACTAGTGGGAGGAGAAGAGCAGAAGATTAGTTTTATTGGTGTTCAGAAGTAGGTGTTGGTTGGTGAGCCAGTTCTCGATAGTGTTAAATGTATTTTGTGTTAAGGTTTGCAGTTATATATACCTTATGTTTGTTGTACTAATCAAAAGAGGCTTAAATGGCATAAAATAGAATTATAAATAAAAGTGTAGAAACATAGGGGTACAAATGTATCAAAAATGCTCTGCTTATACAATCTCATAAATGGTTTTAATACAACAATTATATTATACTAGTTACTTAGCTACAGTCTAATCAAGCTGTTATCCAGCTCTGTGAGAGTTCTCAGCATGAAGTTCAGACCGCAAAAAGCTTCATGGCGACAACACTTTTTTTCTTGCTTTCTGTTGAGGCAGTTGTAGTACAAACAGGCAGCAGAGTCATTCAGCAGTTCGGATGCACAAGACCAAGGAGGGAAAACTTTTGCAGCTATTTTCTTCTTCCTTTCTTTTTTTTTTTTTTTTTGTTTTATTTTTGTAAGCCACAGACTATCTCACGGCAGGATCAAGAAACACAAAGCAGATAAAACAAAAATGCAACAGAGGGGAAAATAGCTAACATAAAACAGCACAAAGCTAAGAAACTCCATCTCTCAAACCCAGCAAACCACTAGACCACCACAGACACAACAATCCACACCAAACCCTTCATTTTAACAACACTGCTATGTGTACTATATGCTTGTCATACCAATCAATATAAAACTTACACAACCACAATAGAATTATGAAGACAAGTATACAAAATATAAGGGTTTAAGTGTGTGTGAAAAGTGTTTTGATTATGGACATTCATAAATGTTTAAATATAGCAGACATAGCAAATATGTTATTTAGATGCAGTTTTTCAATCAAGCTGTAGATGGCATTAGAAACTGTCTACTCTATTATTTGGCTTTTATGAAGCTTCTCAGCACAAGGTTCAGACTATAAACACTTCCATGGAAACAACACTTTTTTCTTGTTCTCTGTTGTAGCAGCTGCAATGCGAGGACAAACCAAGGTTGTTTAACAGATCAGATGCACGAGCTTGTGGAGGGAAAACATTTACAGCTTTTCACTGAGAAAACCGTTGATTAGCTCGTGGGGAAACATAAAATGAACAATAAGAGAGACATAAGGGAGGAAAAAAGTAATATAAAATGTTAAAGGACCAACGAACTCCATCTCCCAAACTCGGTCAACCACTAGACGATAACGAACATATCATTATATACAAACTCCTCCATAACCAACAGCAGAGAGGAAAATAGAAATAAAAACAAAAGAAATAAATTAAAACCTCTCCATAAATATTTACATTTCTCAAATAAATATCAACTGAATTACTTCAAAACATATCAAGTCACTGAAAGGGAGAAAAGATAAACTTTTCATGTGTCGATTACCAGAAATAACACAACATTCCAACAGCAGAACAGAAGATGGGAAACATAATTATTAAAGCAACAATATGGCAACAATATCAGTAAAGAGTCTCTCTTCACAAAGAGGCATGGAAATAAAACAGCAAACAGTTAAAAACAAATTAAATAGATTCTATTGTAACAAAGACTCTCATTTTCTCATCTAAAAGTCTCCGTATGTACTATAGTTCCCCAAAATACCATAAATTTCAGTCCCAAACATACGGAACATTTATTATAACAGACAACAATCACTATATAAAGATAATGAATAAATGAAAATATAAATAGCTTTTACTTGTTATAGAAATTGAATTAGAATAAACTAAAGTTAATAATAACAAACTATAAAATACCATTAAAACAACTATGTACCATAAAAAGACTTTTAAACAACAAAGACTTATCTCTTGAACCATTTCCACTTCCCCAACTTCTGGGTTAGTTTTAAGACTTGGGTAAGAAAAAGCCATAGTAAAACAGCTTAATAAGTCACTTAGTTTTGAGGTTCTTTTTAGGTTCAGAGGTCTTCCAGGAATTATCAGAATTTATTTTAAGGCTGGCATTTGCCCACTTCATATCCTCTATTTTATCAAACACTTTCCTTGTTTTGACAGAGGCAATGGCACAGTCTATGTCATCAAATATTTTTGGACCATCTTGAAGAAATATTTTTAATCTGACAGGAAATAATAGGTATGACTTTATTTGGGCTTTCTTTAATTCTTTTAGCATTGGCAAAAAAAAAAAAAACTTTATTTTGGCAATTACAGAAGATGAGTAATCATTACCAAAACATATGACATTTTCTTTATATTTGATAGGAGATTTAGCCCAAGCAAGTCTTTAACACCATCTCCTTGTCATGAGAAGATAAAAACTTCACTATAACAGATTTAGTAGAATTAGATTTACCTTTTTTTGCAGTAGCCAAGGACCAGTGTGCTCTTTCTATCCCATATTAGAGAGCTTCAGGAAGCTGTAATACATCCAGGAGCCAAGATGTTAAGAATTTTTCCATATTACATTCTTCAACATTATCAGGCAAACCAAAAAGTCTGATAATATTTCTTCTTGCTCTATTCTCTAGATCATCAATTTTTGTTTGTAAAAGAGTATTTTGTTTTAAAACAAAGTCTATATTGTACTCACCTTCCTGAATTCTAATGTCCTTATCATTTAGTGAAGTCTCTATACCAGTAATTTGTCTCTTTTGCTGTTTAAGGTCTTTGTGTAATATTTCCATTTGCTGGGAACATTTTTCTTTGAAATTAACCAGTTTCACATCCATTCTATCAATATTTGCTGTCAGTTCTTGAATGTTAGTTAACAGTGATTGAAGTTCTTTCTTAACAGTTGCTTCTGGAAGTGTAGATTTGGAATAGCTCATCCTGTAGTCTGAAGTCCAGATATTTTCTCTAATAATTTTTGACAGGAAAAAATAAAAAAAATTGCCAGCGTTTTTATATACTATCCTAAAGAATGATTAATAGAATCCAAATATATTCAGAAAATCAGGATAGATATACTTATTTACTTATTTTTATTTATTTACATTTGTTGACCAGGAGAGTCCGATTGGATGCAAGTCCATTTTCAGCAAAGGCCCGGGGAGAAAAGCTCCACATTAAGTGTTACTGACATTATACAGTTTGAGAAAAATAGCATTTAAAAATTATAGACATTGTACTGGCTGTAGAACATAATACAAGATAAAACATAGTTGTAAAAAAATCCTGTCGTAAATATTCTGTAAGGACCAGAGAGAAAGTGTTGTTACTCAGTGGTCATTTTGGCCACGCCCCCAATAGTAAACTTCTTGAGTTGGTGGTAGCTCAAATGGTTGTAAAAGATTCAATGGCAGCTATCAGGAAAATTTGTTAAAAGTTCCCCACTTCTTAGTGCCACTAGGTTAGTGACCTCTTTTCAATATTGAAAAGAGGTCACTAACCTAGTGGCACTAACAGAATCATCAAAGGATAAATAAAGAGATATACATAAATATGGAGGAAGTGATTCTTTTGGATATAGAAGAAACTTTATTATGACTGCACTTGACTGTAAGATTTTGGTAACATGAAATAGTAGGGGCAAGTCTACAATAAATATTCTCTTTGATGCTAGTTTGAATTTCTTTCAGGGAGAAAAAAAGTATATGTAAATATTTGAGTAGATGACTTTGTATGAAAGACTAACTATGTTTTTAAAAGTATTGCAGTTAGGAGGATAGGTGAATAGTCTGTGACAGATATCTAAATGGTTGAACTTTGATCATTTTCATATAGAAATACTGGAAGAAATGCAGATGTGGAAAATACAGACAAAGCCACTTTAGAGGATGTGGATGAATTTTAAGAAGGTAGAACTGTCAACATTGTAAACAATCACAAGGGGCCACAGAACATGGAAGAAAATGATGTAGGGGTGATTTATCAAAAACACATTATAAGCCATTATGACAGAAAAGGGAAGACTATAGAACAAAGTGTGACAGATGAATAAAATCACAGGAAAAAAGGTTAGTAGGATTAAAGACAATTTGACAGTTTGCATATTAATTTAACCAAAAGTAGATCAGACTTTGACGATGGTATACTAAAAGACAAAATTAGCCAATTTGTCAACAGAGCATTCTAGGAGGAAGATTTATAACAACAATTAAAGTGACCAAATATATGACTGTTCATCTGCAGAACCATTTGTTGACCCCAGACTTACCAACATCCCCTGCATAATCATTTGAAAGAAAGTTAAACAAAATAATTCAGGAACACCTGCATGTCATGGATTGAAAAGATATTAGGAGCTCACTTTATAAACTTGTGCATTGTTCTGAAAGTTATAAGAAATATTTATTTATGTATTTATGAATTTATTTATTTTATTTTGGAAAATGTTGCTGCAAAGACATGAAGTGGTTCATGTGAGGTAACACTTTGCTACAGGGAAATAGTGTTGCAGCCCCATTTGAATGCCTTAAATGTTAAAGGGCAAAACAACAGGGTGTGAGTAAATAGCATTTTAGAATTGTTATCTACTAAGTTGAGGCATTATTTTTTGTTGTATAAGCTTTTGAATAAAATATACACAGACAATTCATTGATGTAGATTTTTTTGTACTTATGGTTCTACCTTTATCTTCTAATTCCTATATTTCCTTTGTTTATACATTGCCATGTAAGTTACTTTCACCTAGTGATTTAAATTACATGCATGGTTGCATAGTTATAGCATGTCTGTAGTCAGTTCTATCTTACCTTCAGTACCACAAATTCCTGCATTCCATGTTGGAATTTATTATTTCGTATATATCTTCTTAGACATGTCAAAAGCATTCAACACTGTCTCCCATCAGAAACTCCTTAATACTCTTGCTTCACTACACATATCAAAGACTTCCCTCTCCTGGTTCATAAGCTATCTTTCTGACAGACAACAAGCAGTACGATGGAAATCCGAACTCTCACCACTTCTGCCTGTCTCAGTCGGAGTTCCCCAGAAATACCTACTAGGGCCCCTTCTTTTCGCCATCTTCTCTAATGATCTAGCCTCATCCACAATGCACACTAAAGTAGTTCAATATGCGGATGATTCAAGTTTAGTCTGCTCAGCAGATACCTTACTAGTCCTCCAAACAGTAGCTCAACAAGCTTTTAATGATATAGAAACATATCTAAGTAAATCACAATTAAAGCTCAACCCCAAAAAGACACAGTTAAAGCTATTTATGAGTAGCAAACAATCCCTGACCACTCCTCCTTTCACCAATCCGGTAGCAAACAACAGTCATCCAACCAGTTGAGCACACAAAACTCCTTGGCATGACAATCGACAACAAACTCAGATTTGACCAATGCATAGCCGCCACAATTAAGAAAGTTCACGTCAAGCATGGCTCACTGTGCAGAAGCAAGCCATTCCTCACTGACAATACCAGACTAGCCATATCCAGAAAAGTCCTCCTCTCTACACTCCTATATGCTTTCTCCCTCCTTACCAACTTAAAAAGATCAGACTTAACTAAATTGGAAACTTGCTACAACAAAATAGCCCACTTTGTAGCTGACATTCCCCACCAAACCACCATTGTATTGCTCTACATAAATTACATTGTCTTGAGCTACCTAACCTTCTCCATCTCTACCAGTTTAAATTCACACACAATATCATCTTCCATCCTGACAATTGCCCAACCCTCAAGGAACTTGTTTCCTACTCATGCCCATGAAGTCTAAGATCTGCAAACAGAAACTTTCTGACAGTAAACAAAGCTAACAAATAAAGTCCTATTCACAAATCAAATAGCCAAATTATGGAACTCTCTACCCAACACCCTCCAAAACACACCTGAATCTATTAATGTCAAACAACAACTATTTGGACATCTGTCTAAAAACTGGCATTGCCCCTGCACCAAACCTGACTGAGAAGATATCTGCAACGTTCTCAACACACTGTCCACTGTTTACCTATTGTTTCCCCCTCCTCAGTGTTATTACTACTGAAAAAAAAAAATATATATATATATATATATCTATATCTATATATATATATATATATATATATATATATATATATATATATATATATATATATCTATATCTATATATATATATATATATATATATATATATATATATATATATATATATAAGTACAGGAAATCTCATTTGTTCATAGCTATTTAATATGTACACAGTACTAATTTTAATTTTCTCACAGTGATCTTCACTGAAATGCTTGTATGTTTTTCTTTTTGAACCTGTGTGTAATAGAAAAGTGTAATGAATACTACTTTGTGTAGACTGACTAGATGATGTGTATTCTGCATCTTACTGTATGTATACTATTGTACTATGGAATTTTTGTATTTTGCTTATACTTCTGTGGAGCTTTACTTCCTAGGCCTCAGCTGAAAATGGCCTTCTGGCCCAGTTGGACTTTCCCAGTAAACAAATGTAAATAAATAAATAATAAAAAAATAAATAGTCATTTAGTCTGCTATTAAACATAGATTATGTGCTTGCTTGTTTGATTTTTAACCATAACTTATTCCACAGTCTTGTTATTTGTTGTATTACACATCTGTCTCTTTTCTGAGACTTGCTATGTTTCATTTTATACTTCATTCACTTTTCTTTTATAACTTGTAGTGTTATGACCAAATTCAATCTCAGCTGAGTTCTTAAACCATCATCAATTATTGCTTAAAAAGCCAGACACAATTTTCCTCTAACTAGTCTGTAAAGAATATTTTATAAGCCTAAATATTTTGATCTTTCTGTGAATGGAAGTGATATAAAGTTCTCCTATTTAAGTCATTCATAAACTACAGAACAGCAACTTGTATTCAAGAGTTGGGATTACCATGGCGATAAACACATTATTCATTGTTTCATTATCTCTTTTCAAGTGTATTCATCATCAGACTTAAATGTCTTAGTGCTCAAACTTTATTCTGAAGAGCATGGTGTTGAAAATTCAAAGCATTACCAATATTTTTCCCTTAGTCCTTCCTATTGTCTACTCTTTCCAATTTAATGTCACCTACATTAATTTCATATTCAGTGTTATTTGTCCTGTTCCACTTCAATAAACACACAGCACTGAATGTCATTTGACGACCTTTATTAAACTTCCATAAACATGACCGTTAACCAATAGTTATAAATTTCAACCAAAACATGACACAGGTGATAATACCCATGGAAGAAGATATGCAATAACCATAAGAGCAGTGCAACCGCTCACCCTTGATAAGCAGCGTCCCCCACTTGCTCACTTATCCTTGCACTAACGAGGCAGCATTCACACTCACCTTCAATTTATTGAATTACACCACCATCTATATAAGCAGCTCAGCTTGCTTATTAACTTTATTCTTGCACTAACGAGGAAGCGTTCACACTCACCTCCAATTTATTGAATTACACCACCATCCATATAAGCAGCTCAGCTTGCTTATTAACTTGTCCACCAGAGCAACTGCTCACTTTCCTTCCAAACTTATTGAATTGCACATTCATCACCAGAGGGGGAACAGAAGAGGGCAAACCTGCCCCTGTTCTCTGCCCACCAGCCTGACCAGGCGGTTCCCCCTCTTTTCACCAAATCTTCCATCTTAAGGCCAAACATCATTCGGTGTACCCATTTCTAAACTTCATCTAGATCATACGAACCAGCCCTCATCTGCAAAACATCAGAGTGTGCCTTTCTTAAGCCTCCCTCATAGACAGAACCCAAATCCTGAAGTATCCCCTAAGACACCTGCATACCTGCAATACCTGAAAAAAAAACACTATCCCAAACCAGTGTAAAATCAACTGTGCTTCAATGAACCCAGATAAAATAATATACACCACACCCAGTTAACAAAATTCATTACCTTTCACCTCAGTTTACTGCAAGGATTGCTCCCTCTAACTGACCTCTACCACCTCACTGCATACCACTCTGATTACCAAAACATATCCTGCAACCGATGTATTCAGCTCCCCAATTACTTCAAGGGTATTATAAAACCACACAGAGAATCAACTACATGCCATTATGCCACATTGCAACCCCATGTATCACCCAATCCAATAATACCAAATTAACTCTCCTTAATGCCAAAGCAACAACAATTCTAATGACTCCCCATCACTACCAACCAAATTAGTATCATTAACTCCCATTGTATATCAATCCCGCCATCACACTAATTATCTCTTACAAGCAATAAAACAGCTCAGCAGTCATCATGGCATTCTAGCAACTGAAAACAAGCTATACTATTTCATTATTGAACCCAATTGCATACCATCATACCAATGAGATCTCTTTAATGCAGGTACATAGGTAGGTACTAGGCTATCGGCCCAAGGGCCTATGTAAGCTTAGCCAACAAGGTTCCCAGGCTTACGCCACCCAAGAAAGTTATTTTCCTGTGCCACTGTCGAGCAGAGACACAGAAGTGATCCCCAGGTGTATTTCCTATTTCCCATCCACTCAACAAGATTTTTCTTGAAGAGTGCTAATGAAGAACTTTGCTTGACATAGATGGGTAGCCTGTTCCAGAGTATGGGAAGTCTCAGGGACAGGAATCTATTCCTTCAGAATGTCCTGTTTATTGTGGTGACAAGGTTTAGGTCCCTAGAGCATGTAGCTTGGAGGGATTGGGATTTCTTTAGGTGTAGCATGTCTAACAGCTCTGGGTTTGACATAGCTTTATATGTTAGGCAGAGATCACCTCAGAGTAGGCGATATGCTATGGAGTAAAGCTGGAGTTTTTTGAGGAGGTCATTGTAGGGCATTTGTTTGAGGCCAGTAATCCTCTTTGTGAGGTACTTCTGTGGGCTGTCCAGCTGCTGCAGATGTCTTGTGAGGTACATTCCAGAAGGGGTGTTGTACTCTATAATGGGTCTAATGAGTGTCGAGTAGAGGGGAACAATGACTTATTTTTTCCTGGATGAGAATCCTTTTATGATGAGGTGTGCCACATAGAAGGACTTCCTGACTACTGTGGCAATGTGACTATCAAAGGAGAGACAACTGTCCACCTGGGTCCCAAGGTCTCTTATCACACATTCACTGTTAAGTAGATTGCTGCCTATGTGGTACTTCATGGGTACAGAGTTTTTACCAAAGGGGGTGACACTGCACTTTTTGGCATTGAGCTTGAGGCCATGGCTCCGACACTAGGCATCTGTCTCAGCGAGGCCCTTCTGTAGGATGTCCACATCATTTCGGGACTTGACTATGGCTCCTAGTTTGCAGTCATCTGTAAAGTAGATACCAAACAGGAGAGGTCCCAGGACGGAACCCTGTGGTACTCCACTTGTCACTGCTGGTCAGATTTGGAGTCTGTAACTTTTACAGTGTAGGCTCTGTCAGTGAGCCAGTTGGCAACCAATTTTGTGACGTAGGGATTTATACCTAGTTTAGTGAGTTTAGCTATAATTCCAGAATGGGGAATGGTGTCGAAAGCCTTGGCGAGGTCAAGATAGGCTGTGTGAACCACCTTACCCTCATCTACGGCTTTGGTGACTGCCTCAAAGAAGTTGATCAGGTTCAGGAGGCATGATCTGCCTTTCACAAACCCGAACTGGGTGGGATCCAGAGTTTGGAGGTTACAAATGTCTTTGTTTATGAGTTCCATGATGACATGTTCCATGGCCTTGCAGACCAGGCTCGTCAGGCTAATAGGTTGATAGTTCCCTGGATCAGAGGTGGCTCCCCCTTTGTGGAGTGGGATAACTGTTGCTGTGTGCCTTTCAGTGGGCACAAAGCCTGATGCGAGGCTATTATTGAACATGGTGCTTTAGTGGAGAGCCAGTTTGTTCTGAAGTTCGTGTAAAACGCAGCCTGGGATGTTGTCTGGTCCCATGGATGTTGTGTTTTTGGCTTTAGAGAGTGCAGCTTTTAACTGCATAGTTGTGATTACAGGGACTCTGCATTCTTCCTGTATATATATATATATATATATATATATATATATATATATATATATATATATATATATATAGGCCCTTTAGGGGGTGAGGGGGTAAAGTTAGCACTGAACCTATCTGCCAGGATGTTGGCAATATCAGTTGATTATGTAATTTTTGTGCCATTGTGCTGTAACTCAGAGCAGATCTGGTTGTTGCCATCGAGATTCAAGGTGCAACATCGAGATTCGAGGTGCAATATCAGTCCAGACATTAAACAAACTAGCCTTTACAACATGAAATGATTAAACAACCATCATCATGGCTTTGTTCAAACACCATCAGCCCTGTAATTCCATATTGGCAACTGAACCATAGTCCCCCAAGAACCCACTGAACCTCCTACACCAGCTAACACAAACACCAAAAGTAAAATAAATACTCCATGTCCCTTCAATCATCCTCCCTCACACAAGCCACTGACTCAACACTCCATCTTGCAAACCTTATCACATACATAGCCACAGGAACGAACAGGCCAAACAACTGAAAGAAAACCCTTAGTCCCTCCCTGATGTTAACCCAATGCCCCCTAAAACCAAGCAAGGGCAATTGCCAACTAACCTTAACAACAGCCCTATCATAGATTATAAACCTTCCTGTCATCACTCCAACTATCCAAATGAGAATAGCACCTAAGAACCATCCTTGCAATTGCTGGCCCTCACCTTTCTGTAATGACTAACCACAGCCATAACAAATGCCAAAAATACACCCCCAAACCCCACACCTATAAATGTATAATCAAAATACAAATCCCTATAACCCACCCTATCCATACGTTGCAAGGGCGTATCAAAGAACTTAGCCACAAGCAGCAAAAAGTGATAAACTACATCAACTATTAACTCTACCAAAGTAACCCACTCAAACTGGCCAAAATAAATATGCCCTCCATCTGCAAGAAATCACTGCTGCCCCCAACTGTAATGTGCCTTAATGACCATTGAATAAAATTACCTACTACCCTATAGCCTCTCCATCACTCAAAACATCCACAAATCAAAAACCATTACCTTTCAAGTTCATTTCCATCAGGGCATTGACTGTTACTCACTCAGCACTCCATCTGTGACCTCAATGTGCCCACCCAAGTGATCAGGACATCCAATTAACCATGCATCCAAATTTAAACATGCAGCAAACCATTCTCACTATGTCGACCATCTACCATATGTGATCTATATGTCTTCCTGTACAACTATATAGCCAATATTAAGTAACTAACAACTTAGCAGCATGGAATGAAAATCTAGGAATACCTGGCGAAGCCCACACAAATGCAAGGAGGACAAGCAAAGCCCACACAACTGGCTCACCGAGAATCGAACTGGAAAACCTCTAGCTGTGAAAAGACACAAACCACTGCATCACTGCATCCCATGATGTTTAAATAATAGAACTCCTAATTCTACCATGTATCATACATTATCCTGCATCACAAATCAAACAAGGTCATAAAACATTAATACTTATTCTAGAGTAAACAAAAAGTTGGTTATGCTTCATCACTTGACAGTCACGAGGTTCTTCTTCTTCTGGATCACTGTGCTTGCCTTTACACACATCCATTTCTGATTACTCACCCAATGACCCCACTGCTTAATCAACACCAAAGCATGATCATCTGTGAACTCACTACATCTCACCACTGGAGCTCGGCACACCATTATCTACAAAGAAAAGGAAAAAATTAAACCCCCAAATAGGAACGAGAAGGCTCCACATTATACCCACCTATTCTAAACTACAGCTACAGCATTCCAAAACCCCATCTGCAAGAAAGAAAAGACATGTAAAACATCCAAAATACATAACACATTCTAAGACATCTTCGAGGACAACCTATCCTGCCAACCCGTGAATGAATATACCACCGACATTCCCATCTATGACAAAGCAGCCATAACTAAAGCAATGCTTCCTATGACCCTATCAAATACCCAAGAAAAATGTAACTACCAGTGGAATATATTAAAAGTAAACCCCACACCTAAAGGGACCTATCCCTAACCACAAACCAGGTAACTTTACAATTCCAGACCACCAAAGCTGTTGAACATGCTACATCTAAAAAAATCACAATCTCTCAATGACACACGCTGCAGGGATCTAAACCTTGTCATCACCATGAACAAAACATGCTGGAGGGATAGGTTCCTGACCCAGAGACTCCCCATACTCTGGAATAGACTACCCATACATGTCAAGCAGAGTGGCTCTTTGGCCCGCTTCAAAGGAACCTTGATGATTGAATGGGAAATAGGAAATTCACCCCGGAGATCACATCAGTTGCCCTGCTAGACAGGGGTCCAGGGAAATTCACCCCAGAGATCACATTGATCACCCTGCTAGACAGGGGTCCAGGGAAGCAAATACTATGAAAGGAAAAGTGAGAATAAACAGCCGTTGCAGGTCTTGAACCCAGGACCCTCGACACTATAGTGACAGCACTGAACCACTAAGTCTTCACAGCTGAAAAAAAAAAAAGTTTAACATGAAATAATTAACTACCCTTTATGACTGGGGAGTAAACAAAATGCAAAAATGCACACTTATCTAGTCAGTTAGCATCAATAAAACAACCTCTGTTTGAACAATAGTTCCCAATTACATACTGTTAGACAGTTTATGAAGATAAGTTTACTTTGAATAGAAACAGACATATTATACTAGCCAACTACATTCCATATTACTCTTTAACTCTTAAAATAAATATTGTCCCAAATAGCCATTAGTGTACCATGAAATATAATAGTGGAATGATATAACAGCCCCTCGCTGACCGTGAGCCACCAACGCATGCGCAGTGGCACCCATCCACAACCAGGCTCAGAGCCTGTGAAAACCGCTGACTGCATCAGTTGAAAAATTCCACACAAGATGGGCACAATAGATTGCTCCTACCAATGAAAACCCAAACCCAGATGAAACGGAACACACAGTGTTGCTCCCCATGCAAAACAAAACACTCCCCTAAAGCCAAGCCAACATCCACCTTGAAACAAAGACAATCACACTAGGGAAAAATAATTAAACTAAACTAAATTATGGACTATAGTACCCTTAACATCAATGGGAAATGCAACCACATACACTAAGTAGTGAAGTTCCGCTCTCTGCACCCAGAATACAGATCCCAATTTCTTCTTCCCTTTGTTTGCCTGTCATTCCATTCCTAGCAAATCACTGAATCAGAGCATGCACCTGGGATATACATGTGTTATTGATAAAATTGCTAAACTTAATTCAAATCCCTGCAGTATCTGTGGGTTAGGTAACTGTTTTTCTAACAGAAACCATATAATGGAAGTAGTGGAAGCTTCCTCTGAAAGTAAAACTGTTAACAACGGCCTCGCACAAGATTGAGTTCCTTCCTTTTTAGCATCTGTTTCTTTGATATCTAGTCTAATGTTGTCGGGATTGTTGTCACCTACATTTGATGATGACTGCATACTGTGTGCAATTGTCAGCTCACCTTCAAACACACAGATACTTGACAATGACAACTGCTAGGTGAACAAACAATGGTTTTAAACCAGATGTTAAGAAATGTTGTGTGGCTCTGCTTGTTAAAAACATTCTCATCTTCTATCAATTAAGAAATGCATTCCTCCCCAAAATGATGCAGTTGTAAGGAACTTGGATACCTATGTTGATGTAATAAATTAGCCCAAGGGTTATACTGCATATCTCTCTATAAAAGTGGCAAATGCTGATGAATTGGACAAAGCCCACGAAAGCCACCAAAGACACACTATGGAAGCCAGGAATCCCACACGAAGTTCCCCACAAAACTACCCAATAGTGAAAATACCTTCCACAACCACCAAGCCATCAACCATGAAGCCCCTTACAACCCCAAGAACATAGATTAACATAGATTAATATCTCTCGTTGCAACTCACACTATAAAAAATATAACAATCCATGCCACAAAATAACCAAATGGCTGATCTCACATTCTGCTTTGGTTTACCTGCTGTCTTATGAATACAGTACATCCATGGCATTAACAATAGTGCACAGACCATGCACATTTCATGCAGAGGTCTACTACAATCACCTATGCATTCTGCAAAGGAAACACAAAACATTTTAGCTATCCTACTCAAATTTTTAATAAAAGAAACAAACGGCTTTGTAATTTCTGGAATAAACGCAGACTATCTTAACACTTACTGTTATCCCAGTAAATACAGTGGCTAACCGATACTCATTACCACTTTAAATTAAAAAATAAATAAAAAAATATAACTGCACGAAACAGTAAAGAACTAAGGCCTTTCATTTTTGCACCTACCAAATGCAAACCAATAGAGGGGAGGGATCTGCCAGTGCAGTGAGGCACTTCAAAATGCGGCTTTCTGGATTCAAGCACACAAATCAAAAGCAAAGCAAACAAAGTATTAAAGCCTGCGAAGTGCACACGAAGTGGTAAAATAACAGAAGCTCTCCTGCAATGCATTTTATTTCACATATATTTCTTAAATGAGGCAAAATCTGGACTTCCGCAAAATAGCTAAAATAACAGAAGCTCTCCTACAAATGCATTTTATTTCATCTATATTTCTTAAATGATGCAAACCTGGACTTCCGTGAAATTCCAATGGCTAAGTGACAATGCACATGCACAGCGAGCAATGCCAAATGGAAGCTCGCGAACACCACAACTTCCACCCAACTTTGGCGAAGCGATGGCACACCAGCCAAGGACAAAACCGCACGAAGTACAACCAGCAATTATAACTGCTAGGTAGAAAACAGAGACACCAAAGGATGAATGTAGAATGTCACCAGAAAACAGCCTCAGGTATGATCAAGACTGCACCTCCCAACAATGCAGGCCAAGCCTAGGCCACACCCCACCCCAGAAAAGTTATCTCTGTGACACCACACCAAGCAAGACACCGAGACAAACACTACAAACAAAACCAAAATGCAAAACACTAAACCCATTTGCTGCTAGGCCTAACACACACACACACACACACACACACACACACACACACACAAACACACACACACACACCTAAGTGCACAACAGCACCCCCGCTATAACAGGATGCATAAAACGCTCACAATCCATCTATTAACCCCAACTAAAACAAGTCATATCCCCAAAACGACAGCAGCCATCAACCCTGCTACTAGCCAAAGACTAACTTACAGAATCTTTAAACTGAAGCAACACCCCCCCCACCATGGTCCCTAATCAGAAAACCTTCAAACCTGACCACCTGAGCAGCTAGTAACTGAACCATCCAAAGACAAGAACACCATGGTAAACAAACAACCAGGAAAAAGCACAGCCCCAAAACTTTTACTAACTAACATTACCTACCTCTGCCATGCCACAAGGACTACCTGACCATGACCCGCAGTACCTACAGGTCATCTTGGACATAAACCTACCCTGTAGCAAGTCCACACCAAAATGGGACTCCTACTTTCATTACAATTGACAAAACCTTCTAATCCCCTCTGTATTATTACCTCATGTCCTCTTAACATCTCTCCCTCACATTTATCCCTATCCTACCAATATTCTTTTAATCCTTCCTATCCCATGTACCTAACACCATTGAAGATGTCCCAGGACAAAAGAGTCTGTTCCAAACCTCATTTCCCTTAAACTACTATCTTACATTAATTACAAACAAATCGAAGGCCTACCCTTGTCACCATTCTTCAATACTAGAAAAGCAACAATTTAGCATACACACATCCCCACTGACGTCAATTACTGCTTCCACCTTGTAGTTGACCACATATTTTATAAGCCTAAATATCTCAGATAGAGCTGTCTTTTAGCATAGCATGTTGAAAGGTACAAGCATGGACCTCTATGGGACCACCCCTTGTAGTTGCTTTAAGGCTGGATTATACACCTTGTAATACAACTTGCTGTTGTCTTTTAGTTATCCAGTCAGATATCTATTTTGTTACGTATGTATTTAATTATTGTCTTTCAATGCATCTTATTATATAATCATGACTTAAACAGTAAAACAGTTGTGTATCTCTAAGATATATTTGATCATTGGGCTTTAGCCCATAAAATTACAGACCTGAAACTTTGTAGCTGTTTGTACTGATCATTGAGTAAGAAGACATTTTTTTTTTCTTTTCAGGAAAATAACATTGTATAAAGAAGGCTGCTGAAATGTGTGTTCAAAATCCATTGTTTTGAAGCTTACATGGTGTTTGTGCTTCACCAGAGACACACTTATGGGATCTGTACTTGGTAGCATCTAAATTTCCTATAAGTCATCATTTTTCTGTAGGAATCAACTATTTGGTCATGTTCACCAAAGGAAAAAAAAAGTTTAAAAGAAAAAATACATACTTACCTGTAACTATATATAGGCAAGTGCTCAAACTGATAAATCAATCTGCCTTACTTACTTAGCCCTCCCAACAACCCATCCTATAACAATGTACAATTATACCACAATCCTTACTCTAACGCGAAAATTCCTTTCCTTATCTCTAAATATCAAATTCCCCTCCAGATCTGAAAATCTAAGATATTCTTCTCGCTTGTTAACCCTAAAGCCCCTTCCCACTCCTTAAAAGGAAAAGCACCCTCCCATTCTGAAATCCTAAGATAGCTTCTTGCTCTATAACCATATGACTCTCTTCTTGCTATTAACCCTAAAACCCACTTCCCAATCCCAAAACCTTTACTCTCCCTCCTTCTCCATAAACCTTACTCCCCTCTCAACCCTTACCCTAAAATTTACATCTTGCTCTCTAACCTAAAACTTCCACTTCCTGCTTCCTAAACCTAAAATTCATTTCCCATGCCCTAAAAATAGAACTCCCTTAGATAGCAGTGCCCTAATCCACACTCTGACCCACCCCTACTCATTCACCATGGCTGCCACACTTATCTCACTTGAGCTCCAATAATGTGTTGGGTAAGCTGTGGCTTGCAGCAGCTGCTTGTCTAAACTCATATGTATGTGTGAGAAGCAGTATATCCACTCTACATAATGATTTATCCCTTTAGAGAGTAGTGCTTCTATACAGAGAGGAAACAGAAACATAGAGATATGTTTGTATAATATATGTGTGTGTGTGTGTGTGTGTGTGTGTGTGTGTGTGTGTGTGTGTGTGTGTGTGTGTGCGTGTGTGTGTGTGTGAAGCAGTGTATCCACTCTACATAATGATTTATCCCTTTAGAGAGTAGTGCTTCTATACAGAGAGGAAACAGAAACATAGAGATATGTTTGTATAATATGTGTGTGTGTGTGTGTGTGTGTGTGTGTGTGTGTGTGTGTGTGTGTGTGTGTGTGTGTGTGTGTGTGTGTGTGTGTGTATGTGTGTGTGTGTGTGTGTAGCAGTGTATCCACTCTACATAATGATTTATCCCTTTAGAGAGAGTAGTGCTTCTATACAGAGAGGAACAGAAACATAGAGATATGTTTGTATAATATGTGTGTGTGT
>NC_056743.1:549708466-549748466 GCF_019279795.1 Protopterus annectens | reverse complement strand
CAAATTGATTTTTTTTATTCTGCAAACTATGGATTACAGGTGTAAAGAGCAGTCTTACTGAACTAGACATGTTAAAAAATTCTATAGTTATGTAAAATTAATGTCAAAAATATTGTTTCCAAAAATAAATAAATAAATATAAAAAAACAACAGTCATAAGGATGCATAGAGTCCCAGTATACATGTTAAATCCCATAGAAAAAAGGTTCTGTTTTGACTAGGTGAAATTTTGCAATTCAGTAACAATGAAGATGGACTATTTTTTTATGTCTCTGAATTGCATTAATTACCACAAAGAGGATATCTGCATCATACCGCTCAACTGTCCAGACTTTTGCAGAACGTCTAGATTTTTGCCTCACATTTTTGGTCTTTTTCTCATAAAATTGTAGCTTATTGGCAAATCATTGAAGACTGAAGACAGAAAAAAATTACAGACTTGAGTTTTAGACTTCATGACCTTCAGAAAATTCTTGGTAACATAAAACCTGTTATTCTATCGACAGCCTAATTTTTTAAGAGCAATATGTATAAAGTGCCCCTATTTTTGGGCCTTTGCCTCCCCATTATTTATGGTATTGTCCAGATTTCTTGCGCTAAGAGGTTGAGAGGTATGATCTGCACTTGGCACGGCTGTTAACAACACACAGACACACACACACACACACACACACACACACACACACACACACACACACACACACACACACACACACACACCATAGACTCCAATCCTGTCTCCGAATTGTCTGAACATCCCAATGTCTCCTTCTTTGTCCTCATAAATAATGGAAGACTGCAGTCAGACATTTAATGTCAGAGATTAGTGTGCACCAGGTAATTCCATCTATTGTCTCCATGTGTCTGGTGGTATCTCTCTTCCCAGTAGTGTTACAGTGCTGTTAAGACACAAGATGAAAGTTTTATCCCTGGTGTCTATTATCCACCCCATCCCCATTCTGTAAAAGTGCTATTAAGGCACAAGATGTAAGTGATATCCCTGCTCTCTAATGTCTCCAGCCCTGTACTATTAAAGCAGAAGATCCTTGAAGTTTAATACTACATCCCCAATCCCCATACTGTCGAAGTGCTGCTCGGGTTTAGTGTTATCCACGATGGCTAGTGATTACTCCTGCCCAGTGTTGTAGGTTCTGCTTGTTAGTCTAGTGGTGTGTGGAATTATGACATCTATCCCAGCCCCCCACCATAAACACACACACACACACACACACACACACACACACACACACACACACACACACACACACAAAAAAAAACAGCTCCTTTCTCACCTGATAACCTGAAGTGCAAAAGGTTATCATGAGGTAAGAAATAGACCCAAATCAGGAGTTATTCACAGAATATTTAATAATAATGTACCAGGGGCGGCTCGTGCTATTGGACTGCAGCCCTCCCAGCTGTAAAATCAAATAAACAATAAAGAAAAGAAAATAACTAAAATAAAATAAAATAACTAAAATAAAATAAAATAAAAAAAAAAAAAAACGCGAGTCCCGAACATCATGCATGCGCACCCGCGGGTTTTCCCGATGTCATACTGCTGATGAAGCAGTCTGGAGCATGCGCACAAAATCCAGACTGTCTCACCAGCAGTCCAGATTGACATCGCAATGTTTAACTCCAGATATCACAGACGTCTACGCAGTTGTAACTGCATAGACTGGAAGGGGATTGGACTGCAATGTCCACAGGCTGGTGAAGGACATGCTCTCTCTCGTGGATTGGACCATTGACTTCACTCTCTCTCATGGGATTCTGGGACCACTGACTTTTTTGCTGGATCGTTTAGCGTGGGATGGATTATTTTAGCTGGATCGTGGCCTGAAAGGCTTCATTTATTTTGTGGATGGCTTATTTATTTACTGGCTGGATCGTGTCTTGGTAGATTATTCATTTACTTTGTGGATAGATTATTTATTCATTTACTGGCTGTATCGTGGCTTGATGGGTTATTCATTTACTGGCAGGTACAAGGGTGTGTGTATGTGTGTGTGTGTGTGTGTGTGTGTGTGTGTGTGTGTGTGTGTGTGTGTGTGTGTGTGTGTGTGTATGTGTGTGTGTGTGTAAATGCCCCAGTTGCCACAAACATTTTCAAAGTTATGGGAACAAAATAACACCAAAATACTCTATTGTTTAAATATTAGTTATTTATTTAATGTCATTACATTTGTCTGTGTGTATAACTGGATATGGAGGGATGAATGGCAAAACTATCTGAAAGAAATTTCAGAGATGTTTATTCCTAATGTATTTTCTAATTTTCCCTGAAGCATTCTCAAAATAGGACACAGAAAAAAAAATAAGTCTGAGAAGTCCTGTGAAATATATTTTTTTCTAAAAACAACTCATCATTTATTTAGTGTTGTGCCATAAAGACCTTTACAAAATATGAAGGTACTCTGTGTTTCTTTGAGTTTTTTTCTAGTGCAAGGTGTCTGATGATATATATTTTGCTTCCAAACTAATGGCTAATATCACCCTTCAAGTATTCAGACTTTTATCACTGTTCATAACTGTGATAGCTCCTGCTACTATTGGAAGATATATAACAAACTATTTGATTTTGGCACAGCAACTCCTTGATTTACAATGGGGGTCCATTCCAATGGCCCCATTGCAAGTTGGAAACCTCTACATACATACATACTGTATTACATGAGCCATAAGGATGCATAAATAATTACAAATGCATGGAAGACCACAAGTCACAGTTGCCAATGGCTACAGAGAACATGTAACTGGTGGTGGTTAGAGATCAGGCTTGAACCCATTACCTTCAGTGCAGGTAACAAGAGCCTGAATTCCCTACCCACCACCATTTGTGAAATTTTGCAGATTTTTCCCTAATATTTTTTTCTGTTCTGTTCCTCATAACATCTGTGATTTCTGAATACTTAAATTCTGAGAAGTTTGATGGTGCATGGTAGCATTGTTGCCTCACAACTGCAGGTTCTCAGGTTTGATCCCTGGCTAGGGAGCCTTCTGTGTGGAGTCTGCATGCTCTGTGTTGGTTTGTTTTGATAGTGCAGTGGTAGCATTGTTGCCTTACAGCTAGAGGTTTTCTGGTTTGATTCTTGGCTGGGGTGCCTTCTGTGTAGAGTCTGCATCTCCTCCCTGTGTTTGTGTGGGTTTGCTCTGGTGTCCTCCCATGTTACAAAGACATGTGTTTGCAGAATTTCTCTCTGGGCCTCTGCTGAAAATAGTTTTTTGTTCCATCAGACTTTCCTGGTTAACAAATGTTAAATAAGTAAAATTGACAGGCATTTGAATTTCAGGCTTCATATTCGTCAGAAAGTACATAGTAACACAAAACCTTTTATTCTAGTAATTTTCTAAGTTTATAAGATGAATATTTGAAATTTTGTCCATATTTTTGGGATGTATTCACCCATTATTGGCTTTGTCTAGGTTTTTTGTGCTAAGGTTGAGAGCTATGGCAAGAACTGAATTCACTGAATATGTTTGAGGGCTGTATTCCCCCATCACTGGGTTTGTCCAGGTGTTTTGTGCTAAGAGGTTGACAGCTATGGTGAGAACTGAATTCACTAAATGATAGCCATTTAAGTTTCAGTCTTCTTTTCTTTCACAAAGTAGCTGATTTGGCATAGTGGTATGTTGCTCTGTTTTGCACAGGGACCTGGGTTCAAGACTGGGCGGTAAAAAATATGGTGGTAACACACCATTTTATTCTACCAACTTTCCAAGATTATACAAGCAATGTTTGTGTCCCTGGTTTTTGGGCTTTTGTCCCCCCCCCCCCCAATACATTTTGGCTTTTTCCAGATTTTTTGTGCTGCAAAGTTGAGATACAGTTGAGTATTAAGTAGATTTTACAAGGAGCTGAGAGCTTCAGGGGAAGAGAAGTTTAGTGCTGCTTATGCTGAGTCTGCTTGCCTTGTTAACAGCACAACAGGTTGTATACTTGCTTTTGATGCAGAAGGCTGTGGGTTCTACTCCCACAAGGAGTGGATGCTGCTGTACAAAGAATGTCCTCTTTGGTGAAGATACTAACTAGCAGCAACCTCTTCATTAGTTACAAATCTCTTTAATGTGGGATTATTTAGATGACTTACCTCTGCAGAGATTGTGCTTATTTACTGATACTGGTGCATTGTATAAGTCTGAGTAGACTTTTTTATGATGGAAATGTTCTCAATTGGGCAGTTTTGTCATTATTGGTGACAATCAAAGACCTTCTGTGTTAGCCTGTACTTCAGAGAAGTAGACCCCAAACAGGGACCTAGGACTGAACCCTGTGGTACTCCACTTGTCACTGGTCTGAAGTTGGATTTAGAGTCTGCTACTTTCACAGTGTGGGTTATGTCAGTGAGCCAGTTGGCAACCCATCTTGTGACATAGGGATTTATACCTAGTTTAGTGAGTTTATCTATAATTCCAGAGTGGGGGATGGTGTAGAAAGCCTTGGTGAGATCTAGATAGGCTGTGTGAACCACCTTACCCTCATCTACAGCTTTGGTGACCGCTTCAAAGAAGTTTATCAGATTTAGGAGACATGATCTGCCTTTTACAAACCTGAACTGGGTAGGGTCCAGAGTTTGGAGATTACCAATGTCATTGTTTATAAGTTCTGTGATGATATGTTCCATAGCTTTGCAGACCAGGCTCGTCAGGCTAATGGGGCGGTAGTTACTGGGGTCCATGGTGGCTCCCCCTTTGTGGAGTGGGATAACCATTGCTGTGTGCCATTCAGGGGGCATGAAACCTGAGGTGAGGCTATGATTGATCATGGTACTTAGTTGGGGTGCCTGTTTGTTCTGTAGTTCATGTAGAACGCAGCCTGGGATGTTGTCAGGTCCCATGGATGTTGTGTTCTTGGCTTTGGAGAGTGTGTTTTTTACCTGTGCAGCCATGATTACAGGAACTTTGCATTCTTCCGGTATAGAGATTGGCCCTTTAGGGGGTGAGAGAGGGGTAAAGTTAGCACTGAATCAATCTGCCAGGATGTTGGCAATATCAATTGGTTCTGAATATTTAGTGCCATTATGCTGTAACTCAGAGCAGATCTGAGTGCTGCCATGTGTTGTGTGATACACTTTCCTGATTGTATTAAATTAGATTCCTTGTATAAAACACTACATTTGTTAGAGGGTGTTTTAAATGTATTGTTTTGAGCATTTTTCCAGTAAACAATGAAACAAAATGCATGCACCCCCTACAGTATCATCCTCCCTGGCAAGATCCAACCATAAAGCAGTCACTTTCGAAGTCGCCATCTCCCCTGACCCCCTCTAGCTAGGATAAAAAAAAAAATTCTCCAAAGCTGATTACAATCTCCTGAGGAATGTATAAACAGTTTCACAGCCTCCTTCCCCTCTGTAGGAACTGGCACCAATATCCAAATCTATACCAAAGTACTATATGAGCATTTATATAGACGCATGGAATCAGGAATACCCAACAGGACAAAATCATCCACCACAAGGAAGAGTAAACCTGTCTGGTGGACATCTGCAATAAAGCATATAACAAAAGGAAAAAAATTGCAGTCTAGGACCAAGAAGGAGCAGGTGCCCAATTGGAAGCAATCTCTCCTTAGCCTGAACAAGCAAATAAGAGCACTAGTGAAATCCTGTAAAGCCAACTTAGACTCCAAATTGGCCACATCTACTAGAGACAATCATATGGCCTTCTTCACATATGTCCACAATCTCAAAGGGAGCACCCAGATCTGTTCATAACTGGTGGTCAAGGACACCACATACACAAATGCTGTAGATATAGCCAACCTACTGGTTGACAGATTCAGCAAAACCTTCACCTCTCTGTCCCCCCATCAGTAAATCAGGACATCCTCAGTACCTGCCCCCTCCCCTTTTCTCTAGGGGAACATGTCCTCACTGCCCTCTCAAAGGCAAAAAATACAGCCTCCATGGGACCTGAAAATATCCCCGGCTGCATCCTACATGAACTCAGGCATGAACTTGCAGCACCATTAGGCACCCTATTCAACCAAAGCCTGAGTACCGGCTTTGTCCCAGCCGAGTGGAGGACTGCTACTGTCTTCCCATTACACAAAGGTGGAGTGTCCACCGATCCGGGAAATTTTATTTTTATTTTATTTATTTATTTTACATTTTTATTTTACATTTGTTGACCGGGCTAGTCCAGCTGGATATATGTCCATTTTCAGTAGAGGCCCGGGGAGAAAAGCTCCGATGGTCATTACAAGTTTAAACAGAAATAGGTAATACAAGATTAACATTTCTAAACAGAGTTAGTTAATACATGTAATACACAAATATGATAGGAGCAAAAACAAAAGAGTAATAATAATATGTCTTAAAAAATGAAATAAATTTTATTTTTTTATTTTTTTTTTTTTATGGATTACAATGGTCATACAGTATATATGAGATAACATATATCTACATAGATGTTATGTAATGGGAGGGCTATCAAGGATACAGGGAGAAGAGAATGAAAGAATTATGGTAGGAGAAGAGAGAGAGAGGAAGAAGGAAAGTTAATCTGGGTTGGTACAGGAGCAAAGCCAGTGATTATTGAGATGCATTTTCAGTTGTCTTTTAAAAAGTGGGAGTGCGGACAAAGATTAGATATCAGAGGGTAGTTTGTTCCACATTTTTCCAACAGAGTTGGAAAAGAGGCAGTCCCCTGCAGAGTTATTGGGTTTGGTAATATTAATCAGTAGTTTGTTTGAAGAACGTAGGCGTTTCATGTTCTTGTATGGTGTAATGAGGTTAGAGAGTATTGGTATTTTAGTTGTTTGATATAGAATTTTGTGAGTCATTAAGAGCTGTTGAAGTATGAGCTTGTTAAGAAGTTCAAGCCAACCTAGTTGTCTTAGGTTCAGGCAGTGGTGAGTTCTAAACAGGGATCCTGTTGCAAATCGAGCAATATTATAGTAAGATGTAACACGTTTCTTGAGGTTGTTTTTGGAGAGATTAGTGTAAATGGGGGAAGCATATAGAAGAGTAGAGATAAGGTGAGATCTGGCTAAGGTGGTCCTTGCTTCAGGTGTAAGGAAGGGTTTGATTCTGTAAAGGGATCCGATTTTTTTGTTAACTAATTTTATTGTGTTGTTGATGTGAGAGTCAAAGCTTAGATTACTGTCAACAGTTATTCCTAATAATTTTGTAGTTGAATCTGGAGAAATGAGAGTGCTATCAGTGGAAGTAAGAGTGAAGTTAAGTGGGGTACATTTACGGGTAGGTGAGAACAGTAACAGTTTGGTTTTCTTGGGGTTGAGGAGTAGGCAACAGTTTGAGAACCATTGTTCAACAGAGGTAAAAGCTTTTTGGGTAAGAGCATGAAGTTCAGTTTGAAAGGTAGCAGTACAGATTATAGTAGAATCATCTGCATATTGTATGCAGGTAGTGTTAGGGATAGCTGACTGTAGGTCATTAATAAAGATAGAGAATAGAAGGGGGCCTAGGATACAGCCTTGAGGTACACCTAAAGAGATGGGAAGGAGATTAGATAGCAAATTTTTCCAGAGTACTGCCTGCTGACGGTTTTCTAGGTAAGATGTAAACCAAGTTAAGGAAGGGGGATCAAGTGAGAGAGATTTTAATATGTGCAGAAGAAGTTTATGATTAACCATGTCGAAAGCTTTAGATAAATCAATGAAGACTGAAGATGATGGATTATTATTGTTGTGGTTATAGTTGATGGAGTTGGTGAAGGAGAGTAAAGCAGTGGTGGTACTGCGGGAAGGTCTGAAGCCATGCTGACAGTTAGCAAGTAGGTTGTTATGGAGAAGGTGGTTAAGTAGTTGTTTATGGATACATTTTTCCATGATTTTAGCTATAGGTGATAGAAGTGTTATGGGGCGATAGTTTGAGAAGTCATTAGAGTTCCCTCCTTTGTGTAGTGGGATGATGTGAGATATCTTCCAGATAGAAGGGAAAATTCCTTCATTTATAGATCTATTTATCAGAATAGAAATGGGATAGGCAGTGGCTTTGGCTCCTATTTGCAAGAATTCTGCAGGAAGTTTGTCTGCAGAGGGGGTGGTAGGTTTTAGTTTTTGGGGCAGTGATGAGACAAAGGAGGTAGATACAGGTTGTAAGTGAAGGGAAGGAGGAGTATTTAAAGTAGGTAAGAGTAGCTTAGAGGTGTCAGGAGATAAGTGACTAGCAAGATTTTGGATGGTATTAGTGAAGAAAGAATTAAAGTCATTAGCTATTTGTGTGGGATTGTCTGGGTTACAGTCCTGAGGGTTCGGTGTGATAGACTGGGCTGGGGATAAAAGATTATTAATACTGGCCCAGAATTTTTTAGGTTCATTTTTGGAGGTTTGTTGTAATTGAAGGTAATAGTTCTTTTTATCTGTCAGGATGGCTTTTTTTGTGCTGTTTCTAAGCTCTCTGAAGTTTTGGCAGTCAGTTAGATTCTTAGTGGTATGCCATTTAGCCCAAGATTTGTTTCTGAGAATGATTTTTTTCCTAGTATTGCCCCAACAGCCTAACTAGCCTGATCTGCAAGACCATGGAATGGATTATCATGGACTTCATTTACAGGGACATTGCCAACCTCCAAACACTCGACCCCACACAGTTTGGCATTGTCAAGGGGAGATCATGTCTGTTAAATTTGGTTGACTTTAAGACAGTCACCAAAGCATTGGATAAGAGGAAGATGGTGCACACCACCTACCTTGACCTGGCCAAAGCCTTTGACACTATTCCCCACTCGAGCATAATAGAAAAACTCTTTCAACTAGGCATCATTCCGTATGTTACCAGATGGGTAGTAAACTGGCTCACTGATAGAACCCACCTAATCAAAATAGGGGAAGCCACCTCAAGCAGTAGACCCGAAATGAGCAGCATACCCCAGGGGATTGGTCTTGGGGCCTCTGTTATTTGGGATATACTTCTCTGAGATGCAGGCCAAAACCAGTGGGCTGTGGCTGACCAAGTTTGCTGATGACTGCAAGCTGGGAGTGGTTATCAATTCCCCAAGTGATGTGGATGTCCTCCAAGAGGGTCTCACCCAAACAAATGACTGGTGCCAGAAACATGGCCTCAGACTGAATGCCAAAAAATGCATCATCATCCCCTTTTTGGAAAGTGACGTCACCACATATTATCACATTAATAACAACGTCATAAGCATGCAATCAGTTGTAAGGGATTTGGGCACCCAGGTTGATAGCAACCTGACTTTTGACCACCATGTTGCTTCCGTTGTACGGAAAGCTTTCTACATGGCCCACCTCATAAGTAAGGGTATCTCATCCAGGGACAAGGAGGTCACAACATCCCTGTATTCTTTTCTTATAAGGCCAATTACCGAGTACAATGCCCCCTTTGGCATGTACTTTACAAAGCACATGCAGCAGCTGGAGAGACCACACAGAGGTTCCTCAACAGGAGAATCCAGGGCATAAATACCCCTGTCCAGCACTGATTACCTGAAGGCCATATCTGTGTATTCAGTCTCCTACAGGCTGCTAACAAAGGATCTTTGCCTGGCTTACAGGGCTTCCTTAGACCCAGCCCTGATGGATCTGTATAACATGTGCAAAACAAACAGGAGAAACACTAAAACACTATATCCAAGCATCTGAACTTTGTTTTGATATAAACAGGATGTACTGGAGACAGTTGTGTGTCCCAAAGGATCCTTGCAATATGGAATAGGTTCCCCATCCATATAAAACAGAGTTCATCCCTGACCCCATTCAAAGAAAACCTTAACAACTGGATGGGAAATTGTAAATTTGCCCCCAGTCTGGCCCCATGTCCTTATGGACAAAGGCCATCAATAAGTAAAGTATTATCCTAACTAACACCCCCCCCCAAAAAAATCCTTAGTTACCTTGCTACTAATGCCCCTCTCATATACAATGATGATACTTGCAATACAAATTAATTGAGGTGTGCAGCTAGGCATGTAAGGGCCCTAGTGGTCATTAGGCTAGTAACAATTTAGGAACCTATAACTATAATGAGTTGTGTATCACTATTAAAACTGTAGTCTCTTCTTGGAAACCAGAAAAGCACTGTAGAGTACAAAATGGTGGAAGAGGTCTGCATGAGCAATTTGTGTGTGTGTGTGTGTGTGTGTGTGTGTGTGTGTGTGTGTGTGTGTGTGTGTGTGTGTGTGTGTGTGTCAGGGGGTCATGCAAGAGAAAATGTTTATAAACAGTCTGCAGGACACACCAAGTTCTTATTTTCTACAAACATGCAGCAGCAGAACTGAATTCTGTAAAGGACTTTCTTTTAAGGATGCAGAGTCTGGGGTTCATACCTGGCCTCTGGTTACTGTGTCAGGGAACATCTACATAATCTCCCTGTATCTGCAAAGGGTGACTCCAGTTTTCTCCCATTTCTCAAAAAATATACTAGTCAAATGATGATGCTAAGCTGTCTGCGTACATGCTTATCTTTGTGTCTGTAAAGGCCAGTTCATTTATCTAAATATTAAATTAAAATTAAAATCTGTATATGTGGAACATTAATCACATTATCTGTTTTCAAGAGGAATGTCAGATTGTTTTTCTCATTTGTCACCTTGGTTTTTACTATTTTGTCATTTACCATGCCACCATTAGTTGGTAGATTTTTAATCAAAAATCATCTAGGTTGTTATCTCAAAGTATTAAGTGAAGACATACACAAACAATGGCATATAAATTCTGTACTATAACATTTCATAGCTTTGCCGTGGTTTATCATGTGTAACTACTGTACAAATGATGTCATGTCACTCATGGGAAGATGAAATACGTTCATGAGACAGTAACTGTTTTTTTAAGTAAGAATCTTTTTGATTACACATGTTATAAGGACTGGGTAAAAACACACCACATATTTTTGCACATGGGTATTATTTAATGATTGATGTAGTCATATCTGGTTCTGAAGACGTCCATATTAATGGATGAAAGAGCTTAACCAGTTGATTGTAGACTAAAATAAATTTGATTGTGTTCGATATTCCAGCATCCACAGTACTGTTTCTTTTTGGAAAGCATCATTTTAATTCCCATTTTGTTATCTCCCAGCTCCCACCCTTCCTTGGAAGGTGCAACTGCGGATGGTGTATATAGTCTCATGGAACATAAATTGTGCTCACTCTACCTGCTAGAAACTGACATAACCTGAGCACTACCTTCTCTCCTCCATTTATCACTTCCCACAACATTTTTTTCTTATTTACTTGGTCTGCCCATACATGCCTATAACTTCTAAAGTTATTAATATGTTGTAGGTCTCTGCCAAGATGCACATACTGTTTTATTTACTGGAATTGATGATTTAACCACAATCTTTTTGTTAAAATAAAATTTTACTGCAGTCCTGTTTAATATTCCTAATGGCAGAACATATGGGTTTTACCATCTATTCTCCAGCCAGGTAGGCTTAACACCTTCCACCTGTAATTGTTGGTATTGCCAATATGTACCTGTATTGAATACATGTATATATCTGCATTGTATTGTATCAGATTTTCATAGTTACTTGTGTATTCCTGTATGAACTGCTCACAGTTTATGGTAGGTTTTGTAGTGCTCATAGATAAGTCAAGTCTTAAAGAATGACTAAGAAAATGGAATGGCCCGATACAGTTCATCACTTTTGCTAAACACTCCTTAAGGCTGTAGTATAGTACCCTAAATGTGAGGGAGTTTTACTTTGCCAGGGTTGGTAATAACTGACAAACAAGCCAGGCTTGTTGCCACAATAGTACCTGTTAGTCTAAACAACTGACTGCTGCACAGGACACTGAATTCCACTCAGGAATGGCTGTCCCTAAAGAAGTTAGAAAATGAAAGGTGCCCGGAATGGCAAACATTTATCATGTAGATTAATATCCTAGTAGAAAGAAAACTATTCTACAATGTCGTTCTGCTACTACCTCCACTTTACTGTGTCAGCACTGCCAAAGGTTTTAGTATCCAGGGTGGCTTTTTAACCCTTGACCTAGTGATAAAAAGGTCAAAACTGAGACATTTTGACAACAGACAGATGCTCAGCTTGCCAGAATGTTTAATGGCTTATACAGTCATACACTTAAAGTGACACTTTCAGGAGAAATCTCGATCTGTTTTTGCACATCTCTCAGTGGCAGTGGTTGAAACTGAAAATAATCTTTTTCACCATTTATCAAGACAATCTTTTAATCTGTCTTTGTGAAACTGTAATTGGTCCTTTTATATGTAGCATGTGCAAAGCAGATGTAAAAATGTGGAGGTTAGAGCAGGCAGACCAGATGTCAAAAGTGATGAAAACTGAATCTTTGATGTCTATTTTGGTTTGTGCACCCCATTTGTTTAATGTCTATTAGTAAGGAGTATGTTCCCTGGTAATTGTTAACCAAACAACTCACTTATTTCTTCTGCAACCTTCCTACCTTTGTGGAATCCCTCTCTGCTCCTGAAACAGCTTGCTTGCTCCGATTTTAATGGCAATACCCTCTTCGTGGACACAACACGGCATCTCTGCTGGCGCCCATCTAGAATTCAAATTTCATGCACGAATACGGAAGATAAAGACGTAAACCATCCGCACGTATGGAAAAGACGAAAACAGGTCGCAAGCACCTCCATTTGTACGACCGGACGCAAAGGGAGTTCTTAAAGAAGAACGCCCTTAATTTACTTCTAATAATAAAAAAATAAAAATACTCTCCTGGCCAGCTGATTCCAGGGGGGGTGCAAGTGCACCCCCTTGCACCTGCCTGCGGGCGCCCTTGTCCACAATCATGAGTTATTTACAGGACATTTAGTAATATGGCACTGCATGTTTGTTAAGGCTGTCTCTGAAATGCAAAATGTTACTGAGAGGTATTAATCGGCCAAGAATCAGGAGTTATTCACAGGACCTTTAGTAATACGGTACTGCATGTTCATTAAGGTCGCCTCTGAAATGCAAAAGGTTACTGCGAGATATGAATCAGGCCCAGAATGAGGAGTTATTCACAAAACATTTAGTAATGTGGTACTGTATGTTCATTAAGGCTGTCTCTGAAATGTAAAAGGTTACTGCGAGGTATGAATCAGGCCGAGAATCAGGAGTTATTCGCAGGACCTTTAGTAATCTCTAACTTTAAACTGAAACACTCACACACACACTCACTTAAGCTGTCCCCTTACCTAACCCTTGCCTTAATCATAACCTACACAGTTATACATGCCAGCTCCTACCTCTCTGAACTCCAGATCTTTGAAATCCTGTGCATTTGATCAAGTGCCCATTTTATCTCATAATCACACTCAGCAAATGTTTGAGTAAATGAACATTGTAACTTTTCTTGGTGAACATATATATATATATATATATATGTTTATGTACATATATTCAGTGAAAAGCACAGCTGGTCAGGCTGGTAGAGCTCTGTCTCAACCAACTGTCTGTATTTCTGATTACTAACTCCAATTCATTTAGTATCCTATAGTCTGATGGCATATTGTCAGCACTTTCTAGTCATAACTATTATCCACTCCTGTATTATAACAACAGTATATGCTGTTATTAACATTTTTATACCCATTCCTCCTCACTGGGTAATATAAAATTTCAGACAGCTCTTGACCCTTTCATAGCCAACCTGAGAATACTACTTGGTGTAGGAACTCATTAATTCTTACTGGAAACCTTATGCTGTAATCTCACAATGACTAAATGTGTGAGAGGCGTATATATTTATCAAACGTGTGTGCTCACTCTCAACTTAAAATGAATTCTGTAAGCACAACACATGCACACAAAAATATATAAGCACTCACCTGTAACACAGAGTGCAGAGCACCTCTGCAACACCAACTTATGCTAAGGATCCAAAAAGATCACTGCCTAAAGCTCCCAGATTAAAAACTCAAAAACCTCAACTATAAGTTCACAATGCAATACACCCACCTTTCCACTTTACCCTTCATGCCCATAACCATTCACATATCTCTAAGTTCACAAGTGAGTAGACCTCAAGCCTTTAACTGCCATAGAGACTACATCTACCCATGCAAATATTTTAATAACAGGAATATCTATTTTTCCTGGCATACTGAAATTATCCTCACCAGGCTGTATAAGACTAGAGTGAAAGTCATCTGCCCTTCCAGTGCCATAATCTGGGATGTAACAAGTGCTCTTATGTATTTCCATCTTGGTAAATATAAGTATGACTTGATATTATTTCAAAATGGGGGTACAGTTTCTGAGATGGATATAAATAAGGATATTATTGAACTTACTATGCATATTTTCAGAGCAAAAAAAAAAATGATTTTGGTCTTGAATAGCATTTTGGCATCTCCCAGAATAAATCTTAGATTCAAAGACTAAAATTTTGGCTTTAACAATTGGATATGTAGCTGGAGTCATGCTGTAAGGATCCAATATGTATCAGCTTAAGACAAGATATTTAGCAACCTTTTTAATTTGCCGAGAGTGGTCTGCACCTCTCATAACATAGTTTTTGCTTTCCAGCTAAAACTATTTCTCTCCCGCTTAGATTCCTTCAGCTGGGTTTTCTAACATTGTTAAGGGCAAGTCAGAATATGTTAAGGTAGCTGTACAAAATAGCAGAAATTTTAACAAAAAAAGGCCAAATCCTGAGATTCTCCTGCACATGAACTCAGTCATGCACGTGTAGATGGAGACATGGTATCAAATGAAAGCACTTTCTCTGATCCTGGGATTAGTGGTTATCATGTCCTCAACCCTAATGGTAATTGCGGTATGTTACTAGTATTTCTCAAGAACACAATCCCTTCATGAGTCATTTCTTGGGACTCGAAATCTAAACTACTGAATGCCTAAATCACGAGAAGCAAGATTAATTACAACTTCATAGCTAGCAATAGAACACCATTTTATCATATGACATGAAATCAGCATTAAACCCAAAACATTTCTTTTAGAGGAATTCAACTATCAACAATCCTACTAGGGATCAAAATACCCTTGACCTTTTCCCTCGCAAACATGACCTCTTCTTGCACACACCCATATGGAATCCTTCTCTGACAGACCATATTGCTAAAGCTACAACCTATGCTCCTGACTGTTACTCTGAATTATATGGTTCAAGCAGACCCAGTCTGGACTGGCCAAATATAGAGATCATTTTAAAAACAGTCCTCTGTAGTAGAATACCTGCATAAATGAGCTATGAAAAGAAATAAATTACAATACCTTACCTACCTTAACATCACACTTAAGTAACTAGTAAAGGGCTTAAGTGTACCATCAGGAAGCTCAGTTCTAAATATGAACTTAAAGAAAAAACACTGAAACCAAAAATAACTATAAATCTTGCTTTAGCAATATCAGAAAGCTCAGAACTAGCTCCCAGCAATGTTTAGTTCTAGCCCATATAAATACTTCCCACTCAGATCCAAAGGAGTAGCTGTGAACTTTAGCGCAGATTTTACACCCCCTAAAAGTCATAAATGTTCCTCAGACAGTCCCAGCAACCCCATATGCATATATATATATATATATATATATATATATATATATATATATATATATATATATATATATATATATATTATAGAACAAGTCCTCTCAGTCCTCTCTCTGCTAAGAACACCTCCTCATCCACAGTCTGTGATAACATAGTACATTGCCTAGTTATTCATACTAGATATGGCCTATTTGAGCCCATACTTTACTTTTTTTAATCTTAGCCTCTATATAGTTACACTTATGAAGCAAGGAATGTTAAAGTCTGTAATGCATTGCACAAGGGTGGCCTAACCAAGGACTCTGGTAACTACTGATCCACTGTTGTCATTAACCTCGTACAGAAAGATGCGCATCATATTATCAGGCACCCCATTAATCTGGATATTTACAATCTCTTAACATTGGACTCTCATTGGTTCAGCTTTATAAAGGCATGTCCTGTCTTTTTTAAACAAATTATTTTCTTTGAAGAAGCCACTGGCATGGGGACAGTAGTTATGTAAGTGTAAACAGGATATCTGTGCTTGACCAAGGCTTTTAACACTATTCACCTTGTAGACACTATTGACTGTATGTAAATGCATAGATTGTATTATGGATAGCTAACCTGTTGTCAGAAATAATGTGGTTAGGGTAAAGGTACCACATCTGAAAGAAAAACAATTATCAGTAGTGTACCTCAGTGTTCAGCATTGGCCCATATCTTATTTATCATTTATTCCTCAAACTTTCAAGCAGACATCCCTGGCCTCTGAATATCTAAATTTGTAGGCAACTGTAAACTGGATATTGTTATATGATCCTACAAAACAGACTCACAATTTTTCCACCAATGGTCAGGCTATGTTAACAACTACTGCAAGGACAATTGTCCCTTTCCACTTCAATAAACACATCACATCGAATGACATTTGATGACCTTTATTAAAACTTCCATAGCAGCTTTGATCACCAAAATTATTAATTAGAATTAGACACAGTATAGTTGGTTCTAAACACAGTATAAACATCCTTATAATGTTAATCAGGGCAGCGTACCTACTCACCCTGTCCCAGTATGCAGCGTCCATACCTTTGCTCGCTTAATTTACTTATGAAGCAGCGTCCCATCTCACTTCATACACCATTCATTGAATTATCTTCCACCAAATAAGCAGCATCCTTACCTCAGCTTCCTTATCTATTCAGCAAACTTCCTCCAGCTGCTCATTTTCCTTTCCCCAAATACTTGAAATGAACCCGGACACCAGAGGGGGAACAGAAGAAGGCAAGTCTGTCCTTCTTCTCCACCTACCCCGACTGATAGAATAACCCCAATCCCCACCAACCCACTAACAAAAAAGGGAGGGTGGGTGGGTAGCACGTTCACACCAAAATGTGATTACTTACCCAGCTACACTTTGTCTAAACCCCTTAAGTCCCTCCCCACCCTTATCTCATTTCCTCCCAATCATCCCTCTCTCCATTTAACCCTTTCACCTCCTCAACCTAACTAACTCCCACTAATATATCACTCTAACTCCTCTTGAAGATGTTCCAAGACAACTTGGTTTGTTGCCAAACCTCATTTGTCCCTGTCCCCTTCAATAAACACATCACACTGAATGACATTTGATGACCTTTATTAAAACTTCCATAACATAGCTTTGATCACAAAATTATTAATTACAACTAGACACAATATAGCTGGTTCTAAACACAGCATAAATATCCTTATAATGTTAATGAAGGCAGCCTACCTACTCACCTTGTCCCAGTATCCAGCGTCCATACCTGCACTCGCTTACTTTACTTATGAAGCAGCATCCCATCTCACTTCATACACCATCCCTTGAATTACCTTCCACCAAATAAGCAGCATCCTTACCTCAGCTTGCTTATCTATACAGCAAACTTCCTCCAGCTGCTCATTTTCCTTTCCCCAAATCCTTGAAATGAATCCAGACACCAGAGGGGGAACAGAAGAGGGCAAGCCTGTTCCTCTTCTATGCCAACCATCCTGACAAGGTTGTTCCCCCTCCCTTCTACCCAAAATTGTTCAATCAACTACCTCCCATAAAGGGAAGAGTTAACCCAAACATCATCCGGTGTATCCATCATCTGCAAAATACATTAGAACCCCGTTATCGACCCCATGCCTTGACATACCAATACTGATGCACGTCTTAATGACAAAGAAGGATTACCAGAGAGCACATTATACCACACTGGAACATCCACTCCCAGAGAAAACATTCCCTTTTAGTCTGCTTCCCTCAAACCACTAACCATGGCTCCACCTTTCTGGAATGACAACCTATAGCCATAACAAATGCCACAGAAACTATAACCCCTTGAACTCAAATCTGTACCCAGTCAAAAAAACCCTTAGCAAGTCTCGACAAGGACCCTGTCAACTAAAGCATATCACAATAGCCCCACCAAACTATACAGCTCTGGATGTGCAGTAACCCGATTACTGCAGGGAAGAGTCTAACCCCCAAACTTTAATGACCTAACACTAAGTGCCAGAAAAACAGAGCCCTTTAAAAATGACTATGCCCCACAATAAAGTACTCTACTTGCCCAACCTTACACACCCCCAATTCACTCATTACCAAATGGCAATCCAGCTTCTATAAAGACATAGCAAAGCTCCCTGCTCCCAAAATATCAAAACCCTCCTACCTACAGTGCTTCCAAAACCATTACTACAAACGTCCTTCAGTCATAATTGAAATGGTTCTTGTAGTACTCTCATCTAAACACTGATCTCACATGAAACATTACCAAACCTACCCAGCTCTATGAACCATATCAGCTCCCCATCCAGATCTTGGTACTTCTACCAACCCAGTAACCTGAACTGATAACTGTAAATGCACCCCAAAAGTTCCACCCAAATCTGACATGCCTAATTGCGTCCTTGCCATATTAACTTTAGATATTGCATATGAAGAGTAATTTCAATACCAAAATTTACAGTAGTCGACTAGTGATTTCTATCACCTATAAAGCCTGTATGGTATGATTAACTCTCATTCCAATGATCCAAAGAACATTTCCATAAAGTAGCAATACAATAAATCCCCATGCAATCAGTCTAACCCAAACAGTTTAAACATAAAGTCATAGTCGTCTAAAATGGGACCTTGGCAACCCCTCCAATTTGCTGCTTTGATTTACAAATGGCTGTACACAAGACCTTAAACTGCAAGTAAATCTAAGATGTTGAAACTTTAAATACCTCCCTGCACAGTACCTCTCAAGTATACCCCACCTTGAGGAAGGTCCCCCACCCGCGTCCTAAAAATCATGTTCCTCAAAGTTCCACATCGAAAATTCTGGCACCCATTCCATTTTAGATATAAGAATTAAAATTTAGCTCGCTTACCAGAGGCCTAAACCAGTGACCTTAGAGTACCCCTAATCCTATAATGATTGGACTCTACCCCACCCTTGAAAACCCTAATCTCCCCTTAAACAATCCCCCTCCCTGGATTACCATGTCTCAACATGCCTCTCCTTCAACTTGCTCCTACCTTACCTTGATAACTCCAACCTTGCTGTGCCATCATTAGCACAGACTTATGATTACCTGCTAACCCCTTGTGCTCCACTCCCGCAATCAACCATCCCCACAATCAGCATCCATTACCTTTCAGAACCATTTCTTACATGGCACGGACCACTGCTCACTGTGCTCTCCCCCATCTGTGATCTCATTGTGCACCACTCAAGAGACCGAGACCTCCATTGGAACAGCTTCCATACGTTTCCCTAGCTCCCTCACCTCCGGTCACCAACCAACATCAGCTCAAATTCAATTCTGAAATAACCTACCTTGACATCACATTATGCTGAAATAAAACCAAAACAGAATAAGTATCTTGACTGTATAATACAAGAACTGAAACAAAACAATTCCCCAAACCCTATATCTAAAAACTTTGCAGCAACACTTTGTCACAATGACCCCCCATTTTGATAGTGAATAGTACTGAATCATATTAGTCCCTTAAATGGTCAACAAAAGTATAAATAGCAAACTCTTCAGCCCCAGCTTTTTATAGTGGTAGTATTCCTTAGGTTCTCAATCTTAACATGAATTTTAAGAGTCACAGTAAATGCAATTAATCTCAGCAACCACTCAAATTAAACCCATACTATCAGCAACATTTAATCATCTGGATGAGAGCTTATCTATGAGGCTACAAGTTCCATCTGTGTTACCTGGTTGAGATATTTAGCAAATGTGAAACTTGTATCTTTCTGAAATAATATCATAGAACAGTTTATATGCATTTACCCTCACTAAACTGATCTACTTTTAATGCAGTTGAGTTTACTACTGTGCAAATTTTAAGGTGAACTCTTTCCATCACCACGCTTGCCAAGAATTCCCCCAGCCACAGTTTATAAAAATGTACCCGAACATGAGGCCAGACTTACCTCTCTGTGCTGTAAACCTAGAGAAATTGCTAATCATTACCCTGTACCTTCAATCTTCAGTAAATTGTCAGGACACCACCAGGGAAACTGGAACAACTATGAAGGAAAAGATAAAGTCCATCCATGGGGAAACAAAGGCTCAAAGCATACCTCTCAAACTCTTAAAAGAAATCCGGACAAAATCCTATGAAAATGAGGGGAAAAATGTCCATTTATATCCTATATATTCCCTCTTTTTTTTTTTTTTTATATACCCCCCCCCCCCAAAAAAAAATCTAGCTGGTGTGAGGGCGTCAACATTGATCAGGCTGTGACACAAGCCAATCCCTAAACCGCCCAAGCCCTTACAAGAAACACCACCAGATCTCTCAGGTCTACCTCATTAAGAGGAATTTACCTCCCTTGGGGTCTTAAAGGTTCATGTTCCTCGAAGTTCCACCTCGGAAGGGTCTGTCACAAACTCAGATCTCCTTCACTTGTGGAACACCAGCATCATAAAAGCTTGTGCCAAAACTTAACCTTCATTTGCAGATAAATAGCAGCTGCTGGTGTAATAGAAACCACAGCCATGATCCGACATTCACCGGCAACATTCCTCCACCCCCCTTGGAGCCCGCAAGAGAGAGAGAGAAAAAAAAATGCAGCAACCAAAGAGACCATTCAGGATAGATTACATTCGGTCTCCGTTGCAACCAATTACAGCAACAAGATTCAGTGAAAAAACTGTAAGTTATGTATTCTGCTTTCGATGAGGGAAATGCTATGTTTGATACAGTATACAACTATACATGAAAAATGGGTAGATGGCCACTTAAGCCATTTCACTGGCTACATTGTTCTGGATAATCAGAACTCATCTGTACAAGCTAGCATAAGACCACAAATCATTAATACCCTTTCCATTAACTTTATTTCCAGTGCACGCTCTTTCCTGTCCAGTTTAATTTCTTGCCTTCTCTGATATACTGGATAATAATTACCAGGTTGAACTTTTTTTTTTTTTTAATTATTTTACAGTTTAAAAACGGCATCCATAGCCCAAAACATCACCCAAAATCTGAACATTGACCACCCACCACACTCACCATGTTTAATCTGTTTAATATCGGTATAAAGGTCCAGCCAACCAGTACCCCACTGGAGCATGCTTTTGGCATCACCATGACACCAAGCAAGGAAACCTGAAAGATTCTGTTCAACAAATCCACAGCTTTTAAATATATTGATCCCTCCAATACTCCTATCTACTCACCAGGTGGAAGAATAAAATACCCGACATAGCAAGGATCCTCTTAGCAACCAGCCAAAACCGAAGTGCCGATAATATATACTGAGGCCGATCCTCCCAATTTACCAAAAACTCACAAGGTTTGTGAGAAACAGGTAAAAAAAAACTGTAAAAGTGCATCGCCACCAGTAACCCCCAACTGCTCATGCATCCAAACCCCCTCCCCCTCAACAGTTGCAAGAAAAGGCACACACAGTCAGTAAAAGGAGGCAACGCCTGGGAAACACCAGCCAAAAGGGAATCCCTACCAAATGGAAACCACAAAAAACCCAAGGCCCCACACAACTCTTCTACACAAAGGCGCTGATCAGCTCCGAACCAACTGCCTAACGAAAACATAAAGCCTGAAAATTGAATATGCGAAGCTCTTAATCGACTGAGTGCCTAACAACAAACACACACGACTGCCATGTCACAGCAACACCAGGGGCATGCGACAAAGCTCACAACAGTCAAATGATCCTAAAGCACCACTCACAACCACATAAGTAAACCAGCTGCTGCAATAATAAAGAAAGCGCTCACATTCCAACTGTTCTTGCTCTTGCCTAATTGACCTCTAGTTAACTGCATTGCCAGTAAGAGGTCTACATTTCAAAACCGGAAAATATTAACTGTGGATCTCTGGCTATGCTATGACTCTCACAGCAACCTCAACATTTTAGGAGTACCTCGTCGTCCCGGTCAACACAAAAGTACTTCCAACATCTTAACTTACGAACCATTTGGAGGTTCACAAAGCCGAGAAGAGTTAAACATACCGGTAATGCTTAGAGGACTTAAGGGATCCAAAAGGCTCTAGAGATAGCGAACCACGAACGACACGAGCAGTGCCATATTTTGGGCAACCCCACTTCCACACCATCCAGCCCACACACGTGCAGATTACCATGCTACCTCAAGCAAGCCTCCCACACGGAGCCTAAAGCTCGCAAAAAGAAATCTGTGGTTCTTTCAACCTCCATGACAGCTTAAATTACGTACAACACCTCACCACCAATGAATCAATGAATGCCAATGCCAACCTCCCAACATCTGATAAAAGAGAGATACAGCTGGAAATGGATTCATACAAATTACCAGGAAAATTATTTACTACCTGGCTGAAATATTTATAATTAGAGACACTGACTAGATAAGCATCCACCTGGCTCAACTAACAAATTACGGAGCCTAACCGCAAAGCTATGTTTCTCAATCCCCTGCTGACTGCAGTTTGCACGGATGCTGCCACCAGTTTACAGTAGGACTGACCCCAAATGCTGAAATCATTTAAAACCTATAGGTCATGATTTTTTTTTTTTAAGAGCTGCCAGTGAAGTGACTACCCCGACCACCTCTCCACTCAAGCTTAGTAAACACCTGCGCCCGGGATCAAAGCAAAGGATCTGTAACCCCCCCTGACCTGAGAATTCACAGTACCCTACCAATAGAGAATAACTAACTAAATAACTAAATAAATAATACATGCCACAGACCACCTGACACCAACCAATACCCAGAGGCCTACCTTATCTCCTCTTATACCTACAGGTTGTCACGGGCGTACATTGCCTTAGTAGCAAGTTCACGCCAAAATGTGATTGCTTACCCTGCTACACTTTGTCTAAACCCCTTACGCCCCTCCCCACCCTTATCTCATTTCATCCCAATCATCCATCTCTCCGTTTAACCCTTTCTCTTCCCCAACCCAACTAACTCAGTCCCAGGACAAGTTGGTTGTTGCCAAATCTCATTTGCCATAAACTAAAAATGAAAAAAATGCAACATAGCTGATTTTGGCAAACAATATACTTCCACATCATATAGATACATAACTCATCCTGTCAGACACTGCTATAAGGAATTTAGGCATTCTGGTTGTTAATTCCTTAAATATTAAATAGTGTGTCTCATTAAGAGTTGTGAAAGCCTACTTTATGACTCTTGTTAAGACTAATAAAATCTCTTCTACATCCAAACAAGATTCAGGTCTCCTTACTTATTCCTCATTAAAGTCATTATTGAAATAATGCCTGTTTGACATACACTTGTCTGAACACATTGCTCAGTGATTGTATGTACTACTGTTCCAATCACTGCCATTGAATGTGATCTGTTTAAGTGCCTTTGGATTTATACCTTCATTGTAATTTACATGTTTTTTTTATATTGAAAAAAAAAAATAGAGCTATGTCAGATGATTGAGTTTTCAGAAACTCGAAATTCATATGGATGAAAAAAAGAAAAAAAACATAAAAAGAAACAAATCTACCCACACCCACTGAAAATTATATATACCAACTCTGAGATCACACTACAGTGAAGAAAGGGGTACATTTCCCAATCCTCACTGTACAGTGATCTCCATTCAAAGCTTCTAGTTTTCAAAAACTCTATCATATGGTCTCCACCCTATGAACTTCAAGTATCTGAAAACTCGATAAACTGATAGGGATCCATATACGAGTGTGTGTGTGTGTGTGTGTGTGTGTGTGTGTGTGTGTGTGTGTGTGTGTGTGTGTGTGTGTGTGTGTGCGTGTGTGTGTGTGTGTGTGTGTGTGTGTGTGTGTGTGTGTCTGTGTGTGTGTGTGTGTGTGTGTGTATTACCTCAGAAACTCAACACAACATGGGTTCCATCCTGGCCATAGCACAACAACAGCTCTTCTCTCTTTTCTAGACATCGTAAACCATGCCCTTTGACTCCGAAGAACTTTTATCCACAGTCTTCCTTGACCTCTCCAAGGCTTTTGACACAGTCTCCCATACCCAACTTCTTCAACGCCTTTCCAATTTTAACCTCTCACAAAGCACCATTACCTGGTTCAGTAGCTACTTCTCTGACAGATCTCAGGCAGTAAAATGGAAGACTGGCACCTCAGCCTTCCTTCCCATCCCAACCGGGGTACCCCAGGGATCCATTATTAGTCCTATGCTCTTCAATATCTTCATTAATGATTTCCATGCAGCCATTCCTAACACTAAGACAGTACAATATGCAGATGACTCAACTTTAGTTTGCTCTGCATCAAACCAACTGAGCTCCAAACAAAAACTCAAACTGCCTTCTCATCTACTGAGAACTGGATGCTCCAAAATCACCTCTGTTTGAATGCCAACAAATCAAAGATCCTTCTATTCTCTCCCTCAAAATCTATCCACCTAGACAAAACATCTTTCAAGATTACAAGCCTTGCCAACTCCACTATAGAAGTTGTTCCTTTTGCTAAACTTCTTGGAGTTTCTATTGACAAACACCTAAAATTCAATACCCATATTCAGCTAAATATAAAGAAAACCTATCAGAAACTTGGTATGCTGTACAGAAACTCCCACTTCCTCTCCCCCTCAACAAGACAGACCCTCGCCACTACCTTCTTACTACCTTCACTAATGTATGCTGCTCCCCTACTGACCAACATATCTTTCTCCATCTCTTCTAAACTAGAATCCTGTTACAATAAAATCTCAAAGTTCGCCACCACTTCCAAATACTCCATTCACTACTGCGCACATCTCCACCAGCTGCAATGGTTAGAACTCCCAAACTACCTTGACTACCTCCAACTCATCACCACTCACAAGCTTATTTTCAAACCAACTATATGCCCAGCACTAACAAACATCTTAACATTATATACCCCAAACAGAACTCTAAGATCTACCCACCAAAATCTAATCTTTGTTTATAAACCAAACCGTCCTGCTGGTCAGCTTCTCCTATCCTTTTCCATCACCAAAAAATGGAATTCTCTCCCTCCATCTCCAAGAATATCTGAGAACTCTGAACTCTTCAAACCCAGCTGAATTCTTACCTCTCCCAAAAATGGAAATGCAATTACACTCCACCTACCTAACCTGCTTAATACTTTATAATACACAAAGTTTGTTATTCCTTACACTCTATTGATTAACCCTATGTACTGCCTTCATGCTAATGCTACCTCTATACCACTCTCAGAGGCTTTAAACCTCTGTATTAATTTAACTCATACTAATATTTATGCATAAAGAACTCTTCAATGCTAATGTTACTTCTATATCATTCTCAGATGATTTAAACCTCTGTATTAATTTAACCTTGTACTACTGTTCTCAACTACTAAACATGTAAATATGCTTTACATCCTTCTCCAAGTTGCTGTATAACTTTTGTTTAGTTTTTGCTATTTTGTATGTAAAATTTGCTTAGTTTGTTTCTGTTTCCAATATTTATTGCACTTCATATTATGGAGCTTGTACTATGTATTATTGGAGCTTTTCTCCCCGGGCCTCCATTGATAATGGGCTCTTTGAGCCCAGTGGACTTTCCCGGTCATCAAACTAGAAATAAAATAAATAAATAAAATAAACTCCTAATTAAAAAGATCTGTGACATCAAGTTCAACAATTGTTATTAGAGACTGACAGACCACTCTCTCTAACTGGTCTCTTGTAGATTCTTCTATGGAAATCTGTGCTTATTATTTCAAGCAATGAAATATTTAACACTTTCTGGCCTTGTTCTCCTTTACTAAACAAACAATTCCTCAAGTGCCTTGTTAAAGCAATTAAACTTTCATCAACAGATAAACAAGACAATTTGGTGTGACAGTTTATACCTCACTGTATCTACCATATATGGAACAAACCTTCACAAGTCAGTCAGAGAAGCACTCTTGTCGCATTCATGGTAAACCTTAATATTTGGATGGACAGTCTCAGACTATAAGCTTGTTCATTCAGTGCTAGCCTCTGTATAAACCAACATATATGACAATATTTATTTTAATCACTGATGAACGTTCATAGAAAACATGCTGAAAAAGTTAATATGCCATTTCTATCATCTAAAGAAAAAAAAACTTCTGAGCCAAGTGATTTATTTTCAAGTCAGGAGATTCACTCCCTTGAGCATGGCAGCTCAACCTCCACAAGCCGAAAAATTAAATATACTCACTATACAGTCATACAACCATGGAGTAAAAGGTAAATGTCAGTAATGCATTTCAACCACTTTCATCACGGTCACTAATTACCAAATGTCAATGGCACTCATATATGTATGTGTCTGTGTGCCCCCCACACCCCCCAACTATATATATCAACTCCAGGGTCACACAACTTTGGGGAGGGGGGCAAACCCCTGTTAAGTGCCTTGAATACTGGTTGTCGACCAAATGAGCCATCGGCCAAATGAGTTTCGAACATATGAATTGTCGACCATATCAGGTAGACCCATATATATATATATATATATATATATATATATATATATATATATATATATATATATATATATATATGTGTGTGTGTGTGTGTGTGTGTTTGCACATATATGCACACATAGTTGCTAAGTCCTAATTACACCGAACACCTCTGTCCTTAGCAGCAGAGCTCCTTTTTTGAGTTCTGATAAGCACAATGCTCTTTCCTACTGCTCTTATTATACCACTTCACACTGTTTATTCTCACTGCCATCTTTTTTTTATTTACTTACTATAGGAGTATAAGATGAATTCAGAACTAGATGCTTTCATTGTTATTTGATATGTAAGCACACTGATCAAAAAACAGATACACAGTGACTCTGTACTTACTTGGAGAAGGAGCAAACAGCATGTATACAATAAAAATTCAAAATATGGAGCTGATTTCAAAAGACTGAGCAAGTCTTTTGGAATTGGACCCCAATTGCAACCTTTTTTATGGATAGATCTTACACCAAAGTAAGTTACTTACAGTGAGAGCAGTTCTTTTGGAATCTGGCCGAATGTATGTGCCACTGTTACAATCGGTGTCGTTGAATGTGGCCTGTTTAAGTGCGCTTGGACTTGTACCTTCACTGTTATTTATGTGGCTTTTTATATTGAAAATAGAAATGTATATATTACATATTACTTATATTATAACTTAAATTTGATGAATGTCTAACAAGAGTGAAAGCATTTATCTCCTGTTTTTATTTAATAAATCATTTTTTAAACAAGCAATACCAGTGTCAATCCTTATTTTTAGTAAGAATGCATATATTCATGCTCAGGTGTGTGCTTGCATGTATGTATCTGTATCTGTATATGAATATGGATAAAGAACTGCAACATTTCACTGAATACAAAAAGATTTCAATACAAAAGGTTGAAAGCCAGTTCAGCTGAATGCAGCATAGATTTTCCAAGTTCTGTAACAGAAAAGTAGGTCTATGAAAAAATATATGAAAATGTTTTCCTAGTGTTTAATATTGCTTAGACATAAGCACTGCTGATGTGGTTTCTATTTTACACTGACAGTAACTCATTGAATGTGTTTCTTTTCTCTTTTCCCCTCAATTGTGCAGCTGTGCAGTTAATGTTTAAATAATGGGAGTTAGCGATCAAAACTTTACTGGGGTTCCAGTGGCTTCACCATACAGAAACTCTTTCAAAACTTTTTTTTTCCTTTACAGCTTTTTACTGTATGGTTTTTTTTCACTCAATTGGGGTTGGACTAAAATGGCATACAACAAAAGCAGCTTGCAACTATATGTATTCAGTCATTTTAAATTCAGTCAAATGAACACTCATTTGAATATTACATACTCATGTCTGTCTGTGTATCTATCAATCTCTTTTTATGCTGATAAAGAGTGACACAGGAAAAAAAGATCAGTCTAAGTAACACCCAAGTGTAAATATGCATCTTTTCACTATAACAAAGAAGTATTCGCTTTCAGTACGTAGCCTAGCAGGCCGGACTCTATACCACAGAAATGGGTAATCCAATGCTTGCTCTTAAATTGTTTTTGTGATGTTGCCTCTTACTTTATTGCCAGTCTAGCATTTCATAATTTAATAATGATTTCTGTCTATTTAAAATGGCCTTTAGATAACAGAGACATGTTTGCACTTCTCTTAGCATCGAGTGTAGTAAAAAATTAAGATGAAGGCTTCTGTGCGTTCTCATTTGGATATTACATGAAAGTATTTATACTAACTTCCTTTTAGACTCCTTGCCATGTATTTATATGTAATATGCACACATGCACACACAGATTTGGTATATATAATTAGCTTGGGCTGTGGGGGTTGCAGTTGTAATTTTTTTTTTATTCTTTTGGCTTTGAGTTTTTTAGGATCAATATTTAGCCATTCGGTATATCTGTGTGCTTTGAAATATCGAAGTACATCAGTATATAAATATATATATATATATATATATATATATATATATATATATATATATATATATATATATATATATATATACATATATATAACTCCCCCAGCATGGAACTACTGTTTCACGGTACATTTGTCAACATTGTTGAATGTACAGCTAATGTAACACTACAATGCTCTCCATCCACCAGCCCACCATCGCCTGTGACAACACTGCACCAGTCCCTAATTCTGAGATGTCATTGATGACCTGAACTTTCTTAAAGGTGTTAGGGGCTATTAAGATAGGTTTTGGACCCAATACATTTTTTCCTGGCTGCAGAAAGATTGACCAGTTCCCAGTTGTTATCTCTTGACCCTAGCTTACATGTCCAACAGTCCTTTGGAGACCTCACACTGTTGGTACAGCAACTGCCTCAGAGACTTGATAGTATTTCCTCATTTGGACCATCCCTCCACCCAGGAGGGGAATGTGTCGGAGCAGTAGTATCACTTCTGGGACAGATTTTACCTGCCTCACAGCTGCCAGATGTCAATACTCTGGCTTTGAATCATGGAGATCCTATTTTGCCCTCTTTCATATGGACTCACACACAAAGAGATTCCTTCCCTAAAAGACTGACTTCAAGGCAAAATAAGATGTTTCAAGTCTCTACTTTCTCACAATGAAACCATTGAGCAGAGACCCGCTGAATTTGATTACAAATTACTAAAAGTGAAGAAATTGCAACTGGAAAATGCCTTTTTATTTAATGTGTCATAGAGCGTAGGGTTCCTAAAGGTCAAAGAATTTGGCGCTACCTCATTGGGTTGGTGGAAGATTCTCCGTTACGTCATGACCCCTTCAAACTCTTTGACTGGCAAGGATGTGAGTACATGCAGTTACTTATTAACCACAACAAGAAGTTAACAGATGAACTTACAGGAGAAATAAATATTTTGGAAAATTTCATCACTCACAACTTAACATTTACACAGTATATGTTTGATTATGCACAAATCTTTAGGAGTAATGAAGAACAACTAAGTGTTATCAAAAATAGGAAAATTAAAAATCTTGAAAGAGACAAGCATGCATATTTGGATGACATAGCTTATCCCTCTTCCCCCAGTTCACAGACCTGGGGGAATTGGTTTGGTTCTACAGCTGGAGCTACCTACAATTATAATACTTCAACTAGCACATGTCCACACAGAGTTGGGCAGGAGACTGACTCCAGCGATAACCATACTTACCACAACAACGAGCCTTTAAACTCCCCATTGACTCCTCATTCAGAGAGAATTAAGGTGAGGCAGAATTATTTTCCACCAAACGAACAGGTGCACCGGACACCATCCATGAAGAAACAAACATACTGGCACAACTCAAAACACAGGAACAACCACTTGAAGTAAGTATCATTCATTTTTCTTCTACAACACCAATTAATGAATGTAAAATCATTTTTAACACCAAAAGGGGCTTTAATGTGTTCAATTACTCCTCCCACGATGTTAGAGGGGACTGTACTGATCTTTTTGAATGAAATATGACATTTGTACCATATGAACAAGCTAATCTGCCAAATTTACTTATGGACTTCAAGCGATATAAAAGAAAATTGAATTTCAATATGTCATTCAACATTTTCAATAACTATTTGGATCCTTTGAGGATTTCTACTATTTTTAACCTTTCACCCCACCTAACTATATGCCTTTTCAAAAAGATATGCAAAATTGACTTCCAAGACATCTTCAGTAAAGCAAGAAGGCATAACTACATGGACAATATGCTCCATAGTGAAAAGGTTATGCTTAAAGAACTGAACGATCATGTTCTGAGATTGATGAAACCAGATAAAGGAGGGGGATTAGTCATTATGGACAAGACAGATTTTAATATTAGGCTGCATAATCTGTTGGCAGGTGATTTTTATACAAAGGTTTCCTTAAATGAATGGAATACAGCATGCATAAAAATTCAGGGATATTCTCAAGGATTTATTTATTTACCAGCAGATTGATATACAGGAATATTAATTTCTTGAATGCATAGTCTCCCATTATACCTGTGATTTTGGGGATTCCAAAAATTCACAACTACATCCAAAAATCCCCCATGTGACCCATTGTTGACAGCAGAGGGTTGATTACACACCCTTGTGTAAAATACCTGGAAGAAAAATTAAGCATTTAATCAGGCAAGAAGATCACATTTTTAAAGCTCATGGAAATTCCTTAGTAAAATTAACTCTCTAGAGTATAATGCCAACTTCATTTTTGTAACAATGGATGTACAAGATCTTTATAATGTTATACCCCATGATGATGGTTTACAATGATTTACAGAATACTGGCATGCTGAGTATCAGACAAGACAATATTATCACCTTTGAAACATTATTAGAGATCATCTTAAAGAATAATTATTTCATTTTCAACAATGAGCTATTCCAGCTACCACCCCTTCCATCAGAAACATACAGTGGGCAACAGCCAGTTCATGATTGCTGCATGCATGGTATCACAGTTCAAAGATTTCCTGGATGAGTGTAAACACATCAAGTCTATGTTCCTGGCCAGAGATTACCTATCTAGTCTGGTCAATGAGTTGATGTATGAAGTCATCAATAAACGTGAGAGGAATTTTTTTGCCCACATTCTTCAATATAATTCTAGTACAACGCATATAGCTTCCCAGCATTCCACAGTGGGAGCACGTTTTGTTCTCTCCTCCACATCAGAGATAGGGTGGCATTATATGCGAATGGCAACTTAGAGACAGTTATTTAGAAAAATGTGTTAAGAAGTATAATTTAACTATAGATGAGATGGATGCTTGTTCAAACTTAAAAATAAGCCAGATATTGCCACCAAACAAGTTGATAAGGGCAGGGCTATTTTTTATTCTTGACAAATCCTTGTATTTGAAATGATGTATGCATGAGTTCTTGACTGACACTAGTACATTTAAGAAAATTAAGCAAGAAGAGCTTTGAAACATAATACATAGGGTGAATGCAGTAATTTGTGGTTTATAACTTACAGATTATATTGATCTGTATTTATTTAATTACTTTTCAATACCATATCCTGTTACCCTTTTTTTATATGGTTGACCAAAGGTTCATAAAAAATGTTTACCCACCCCCTATGAGACCTATCGTCTCAGGTAGGGTGTGGGTTATGGAGCCTATGTCTTTGCAATTAGAACATATGTTGAGTCCTTACTTGACCAAGATTAGAAGTAATGTTAAAGACACACGAGATTTTCTGGATAGACTGCATAAATGGTTCATAGCTCATAGTGATAGTGCCTTTGTTTTTGTTACACTGGATGTAGTATCATTATTTACAGTTATCAATAAATGAATATGGAGTAGAGGCTATTAGGGATTTTTTATGTTGTAATACAGAAGTACCAACAAGGAAAGTAAAAGCTTTATGTTCTTTGCTGGAATTAGTGTTGGAAAATAATGTGTTTATCTTTGAAGAACAGCTCTATCACCAGATCTTTGGGGTAGTGATAGGAACGTCGGTCACCAATACATCTGTCAATTTAACATTAAATTCTTTGGAATTGAAATATGTTTTTGGTGGACGGAACCTTTATGCAAATAATATTGTTTTTTATTCATGTTTTGTAGATGATATTTTTTTGCTATGGATAAGTAAAAGTGAAGATCTCACCCCCTTTATTAATTATTTAGAAACCACTACCAACTTCCTGAAGTTTAATATGAATTTTTTTACAGATAGTATCACCTTCTTAGATATTCTCTTGGAAAAAGGGGCTGATACTATGGATACTAGTATATATAAAAAAGATTTTCAGGCTAATCAATTTTTACATACAGCAAGTATGCATCCTAGACACATATTTAAAGGCATAGTCACTAGCCAGTATTTTAGAGCTAGTAGATTTAATACCAGGGAAGAGAAATATAATGAACAATTGAATGAGATGTATAATGGCCTTAAATTTAGAAATTATAATGAATAACTATTACAAGACCTTAAACAGCATGTATGGAGGGAAAGGACAAGCTCGGCTAATCCATATCTTGGAATGGGTGGTTATCAGGGCAATAAAAGAAACATAACATCAAATAGGGATGGATATGTTAGATATGGGAGTACTTACAATTTAAGGTCTACTTCAGTGACAAAATTAATCAATTCTTCTTAATAATGTTAATGTGCCCAGCCTGAGATAGCTAAAATTGTAGGGCAAGTTCCACACTTTTCTTTTAGAAAACATAAAAATTTAAAACAGCAATTATATTACAAAGAGATGAATACTTATAAGAAATTACAACTGATGAATAAACCTTGCACTAAACCTTGTTTTAATTGTGTAAATTGTAGGTATATTAAAACTGATTTAGTGTTTGAACATCCTACTACTGCACAGATTTTTGAAATTAAATGTACAGCAACCTGTTTGACCGAAAATATAATATATTTAGCTATGTGCACTTTGTGCTCTGCATTTTAAAAGACAGTATCACTGAGCATGTATCTGACATAAAGACAAAAGTTTTAACTAATGCTCTGCCCAAACATTCAATGGAAAATGGTGTAAAACATCTGTTTACTTTTAGAGTGCTGCAAGTAGTTCCTATGAACTTGAGGGGGGGGGGGTGACCTAAGTAACAAGTTGGATGTAGCAGAGTATAAATGGATACTGAGATTGAATGCAGACAAAATAACAGGGTTAAATGGAACTGTTAGTATAAAACCTATACTGAAACAAAAGCAAATGTGCCTCTAGTACCTGAATGTACCTTTAATTTAATTGTGTTGTATAATGATTAATTAATTAATTGCAATTGTATTTTTATTGGTTGCTGTGTCTTTTATAATTGTATTTAAAACCATACTGTTGTTTTAGTTCTTATTACACACTGAGGAAGGGTGTTATACCCGAAAGCTTTGTGTTTTGTAAGTGTTATTAAAGATTTTATCCTTCGACGTTGCTGGTTTAGCTTTTTTCCTGTAGGGTGGAATATGGCCATGCGTCACAGGAACTTCAGCTAGAGTGGAGCCTTTATTACTCCATTTAGTGTGGATAGTGGAGACATAAAGAGCATTTTGGAGAAGAACTGGACCCTTTTGAAGGAGGATACAAATATTTTGAACAAGTTGGGTGATAATCCCCAAATAGTGTATAAGTGGGGTCGTATTTTAAAGACAATAGTGGAACATGTTGGTATTGGCAATTCTTTTCCCAAAAAGAACTGTAAAATGGCAAAATGTAGCTTCTGTTCTAGCTGTAAATTTATTAATGTATTTGAAGAATTCAAGATATGGCAATCAGACTTTTAAATTAAAAGGTTCATTTAATTGTCTTACTAGTGGCATAGTATACACTGCTTTATGCCAAAATTGTTTAGCATGTTACATCGCTAAAACCAAATGTAAGTTAAAGGACCATGTGTACAAACACATAAATGACATTAGAGACAAATGCATTAGCAAAACATGCCGGAGATACTCCAGGTCATTCTTTTAAATTTTTGATTATTGAGAAAGTCACATAAGGTGAACGTAGAGGCTGGTGGCAGCTGAACTTAGGAAAAATGTGAGCTATTTTGTCAGCTTTATTTGCATGCCAATGGCTGGCCCAGACTTAATGGTCACACCTCCATTGGTTATTTACTAAAACCTAATGCTCTAAAAAAGATAAAATTTAAAATGTTGGTTCCCTTTCAGTAGTCCATTTCTATATTCACTCTCCTAAATTGATTTCTTTGAATTTCTTCTTGTGTAACAACAACAACCATGGGACATTATGTTGTTTAAGAGATTTAGTGAAATCTTTTAATAGGTGGTGTATAGCTTTACATTTCTATGAGTGAAAGAGAGTTTGATTCTCATGTGCCTCAGGATGTTATATAAGCTTCTTTTTTTAACTGGCCTTGATTTTTTACTGTGTTATCTGGAGTAGTTTTGTACTTATTAAAACAAAAGCACTAAAATCAAATGTTTCTTTCAACTTCAAAGTGTTTCTCTGGAATTGTTCTTTCTGCTGGAACTGTGGTTTGGAGCCCCTGCAGTATGTATTTTTATAAACTCCAGTGGAACCATACCTCTGCTTAGTACAGTTGGTTTCAAGTGATTGTTGAAAATTTCAGGACAAATCTGCAAGAATTGCCACTCTAAAAGGGTCTGTTGAAAATTCCAGGACAAATCTGCAAGAATTGCAACTTTAAAAGGGTCTTAAACTATATTTTATGTGGCTGGTATAGGCCATTTTTGATCTGCATATCATTTGACAGTCTGTGGTTTCACTATCTCTAACTTATCACATAGCACATATAGTGGGTTTCTGCCCTGCTTAACTTGTACTTAGCCATAAATTTCAACACATTTTGAATTCCTTATGATAAGAGGGCCTGACAGCTAACACAGCTATGACTTTCTCAATGTAAAAATATATATATATATATATATATATATATATATGATGAGGGCCTGACAGCTAACACATCTATGACTTTCTCAATGTATATATATATATATATATATATATATATATATATATATATATATATATGATAAGAGGGCCTGACAGCTAACACAGCTATGACTTTCTCAATGTATATATATATATATATATATATATATATATATATATATGATAAGAGGGCCTGACAGCTAACACAGCTATGTCTTTCTCAATGTATATATATATATATATATATATATATATATATATATATATATATATGATAAGAGGGCCTGACAGCTAACACATCTATGACTTTCTCAATGTATATATATATATAAATATATATATATATATATATATATATATATATATATATATATATATGATAAGAGGGCCTGACAGCTAACACAGCTATGACTTTCTCAATGTATATATATATATATATATATATATATATATATATATATATATATATATATATGATAAGAGGGCCTGACAGCTAACACAGCTATGACTTTCTCAATGTATATATATATATATATATATATATATATATATATATATATATATATATATATATATATATATGATAAGAGGGCCTGACAGCTAACACATCTATGACTTTCTCAATGTATATATATATATATATATATATATATATGATAAGAGGGCCTGACAGCTAACACAGCTATGACTTTCTCAATGTATATATATATATATATATATATATATATATATATATGATAACAGGGCCTGACAGCTAACACATCTATGACTTTCTCAATGTATATATATATATATATATATATATATATATATATATATATATGATAAGAGGGCCTGACAGCTAACACAGCTATGACTTTCTCAATGTATATATATATATATATATATATATATATATATATATATATATATCTATATATATGATAAGAGGGCGTGACAGCTAACACAGCTATGACTTTCTCAATGTATATAGATATATATATATATATATATATATATATGATAAGAGGGCGTGACAGCTAACACAGCTATGACTTTCTCAATGTATATATATATATATATATATATATATATATATATATATATATATATGATAAGAGGGCGTGACAGCTAACACAGCTATGACTTTCTCAATGTATATATATATATATATATATATATATATGATAAGAGGGCCTGACAGCTAACACAGCTATGACTTTCTCAATGTATATATATATATATATATATATATATATATATATATATATATATGATAAGAGGGCGAGACAGCTAACAGAGCTATGACTCTCTCAATGTATATATATATATATATATATATATATATATATATATATATATATATATGATAAGAGGGCCTGACAGCTAACACAGCTATGACTTTCTCAATGTATATATATATATATATATATATATATATATATATATATATATGATAAGAGGGCCTGACAGCTAACACAGCTATGACTTTCTCAATGTATATATATATATATATATATATATATATATATATATATATATATATATATGATAAGAGGGCGTGACAGCTAACACAGCTATGACTTTCTCAATGTATATATATATATATATATATATATATATATATATATATATAATAAGAGGGCCTGACAGCTAACACATCTATGACTTTCTCAATGTATATATATATATATATATATATATATATATATATATATATATATCTATATATATGATAAGAGGGCCTGACAGCTAACACAGCTATGACTTTCTCAATGTATATATATATATATATATATATATATATATATATATATATATATATATGATAAGAGGGCCTGACAGCTAACACAGCTATGACTTTCTCAATGTATATATATATATATATATATATATATATATATATATATATATATATATATATGATAAGAGGGCGTGACAGCTAACACAGCTATGACTTTCACAATGTTTATATATATATATATATATATATATATATATATATATATATGATAAGAGGGCCTGACAGCTAACACAGCTATGACTTTCTCAATGTATATATATATATATATATATATATATATATATATATATATATATATGATAAGAGGCGTGACAGCTAACACAGCTATGACTTTCTCAATGTATATATATATATATATATATATATATATATATATATATATATATATGATAAGAGGGCCTGACAGCTAACACAGCTATGACTTTCTCAATGTATATATATATATATATATATATATATATATATATATATATATGATAAGAGGGCCTGACAGCTAACACAACCATGACTTTCTCAATATATATATACATATATATATATATATATATATATAAATATATATATATATACATATATATGATAAGAGGGCCTGACAGCTAACACAGCTATGACTTTCTCAATGTATATATATATATATATATATATATATATATATATATATATATATATATATATATATATATATATATATATGATAAGAGGGCGTGACAGCTAACACATCTATGACTTTCTCAATGTATATATATATATATATATATATATATTTATATATATATATATATGATAAGAGGGCCTGACAGCTAACACAGCTATGACTTTCTCAATGTATATATATATATATATATATATATATATATATATATATATATATATGATAAGAGGGCCTGACAGCTAACACAGCTATAACTTTCTCAATGTATATATATATATAAATATATATATATATATATATATATATATGATAAGAGGGCCTGACAGCTAACACAGCTATGACTTTCTCAATGTATATATATATATATATATATATATATATATATATATATATGATAAGAGGGCCTGACAGCTAACACATCTATGACTTTCTCAATGTATATATCTATATATATATATATATATATATATATATATATATATATATATATATATATATATGACAAGAGGGCCTGACAGCTAACACAGCTATGACTTTCTCAATGTATATATATATATATATATATATATATATATATATATATATATATATATATATGATAAGAGGGCGTGACAGCTAACACAGCTATGTCTTTCTCAATGTATATATATATATATATATATATATATATATATATATATATATATATATGATAAGAGGGCCTGACAGCTAACACAGCTATGACTTTCTCAATGTATATATATATATATATATATATATTTATATATATATATATATATATGATAAGAGGGCCTGACAGCTAACACATCTATGACTTTCTCAATGTATATATATATATACATATATATATATATGATAAGAGGGCCTGACAGCTAACACAGCTATGACTTTCTCAATGTATATATATATATATATATATATATATATATATATGATAAGAGGGCCTGACAGCTAACACATCTATGACTTTCTCAATGTATATATATATATACATATATATATATATATATATATATGATAAGAGGGCCTGACAGCTAACACAGCTATGACTTTCTCAATGTATATATATATATATATATATATATATATGATAAGAGGGCGTGACAGCTAACACAGCTATGACTTTCTCAATGTATATATATATATATATATATATATATATATATATATGATAAGAGGGCGTGACAGCTAACACATCTATGACTTTCTCAATGTATATATATATATATATTTATATGATAAGAGGGCCTGACAGCTAACACATCTATGACTTTCTCAATGTATATATATATATATATATATATATATATATATATATATATATATATATGATAAGAGGGCCTGACAGCTAACACAGCTATGACTTTCTCAATGTATATATATATATATATATATATATATATATATATATATATATATGATAAGAGGGCCTGACAGCTAACACAGCTATGACTTTCTCAATGTATATATATATATATATATATATATATATATATATATGATAAGAGGGCGTGACAGCTAACACAGCTATGACTTTCTCAATGTATATATATATATATATATATATATATATATATATATATATATGATAAGAGGGCCTGACAGCTAACACAGCTATGACTTTCTCAATGTATATATATATATATGATAAGAGGGCCTGACAGCTAACACAGCTATGACTTTCTCAATGTATATATATATATATATATATATATATATATATATATATATATATATGATAAAAGGGAGTGACAGCTAACACATCTATGATTTTCTCAATGTATATATATATATATATATATATATATATATATGATAAGAGGGCCTGACAGCTAACACAGCTATGACTTTCTCAATGTATATATATATATATATATATATATATATATGATAAGAGGGCGTGACAGCTAACACATCTATGACTTTCTCAATGTATATATATATATATATATATATATATATATATATATATGATAAGAGGGCCTGACAGCTAACACAGCTATGACTTTCTCAATGTATATATATATATATATATATATATATATATATATATATATATATATGATAAGAGGGCCTGACAGCTAACACAGCTATGACTTTCTCAATGTATATATATATATATATATATATATATATATATATATATATATATATGATAAGAGGGAGTGACAGCTAACACATCTATGACTTTCTCAATGTATATATATATACATATATATATATATATATATATATATATATATATATAAGATAAGAGGGCGTGACAGCTAACACATCTATGACTTTCTCAATGTATATATATATATATATATATATATATATATATATATATATATATGATAAGAGGGCCTGACAGCTAACACAGCTATGACTTTCTCAATGTATATATATATATATATATATATATATATATATATATATATATATGTGATAAGAGGGCCTGACAGCTAACACATCTATGACTTTCTCAATGTATATATATATATACATATATATATATATATATATATATATATATATATATGATAAGAGGGCCTGACAGCTAACACAGCTATGACTTTCTCAATGTATATATATATATATATATATATATATATATATATATATATATATGATAAGAGGGCGTGACAGCTAACACATCTATGACTTTCTCAATGTATATATATATATATATATATATATATATATATATATATATATATATATATATATATATATATATATGATAAGAGGGCCTGACAGCTAACACAGCTATGACTTTCTCAATGTATATATATATATATATATATATATATATATATATATATGTATGATAAGAGGGCGTGACAGCTAACACAGCTATGACTTTCACAATGTATATATAT